>NC_086098.1:117339918-117600164 GCF_963921235.1 Mobula hypostoma | reverse complement strand
GGGACAGTGTAGAGTGTCTGACCCGGGTGTGTGTGATGGGACAGTGTAGAGTGTCTGACCCGGGTGTGTGTGATGGGACAGTGTAGAGTGTCTGACCTGGGTGTGTGTGATGGGACAGTGTAGAGTGTCTGACCCGGGTCTGTGTGATGGGACAGTGTAGAGTGTCTGACCCGGGTGTGTGTGATGGGACAGTGTAGAGTGTCTGACAGGGGTGTGTGTGATGGGACAGTGTAGAGTGTCTGACCCGGGTGTGTGTGATGGGACAGTGTAGAGTGTCTGACCCGGTGTGTGTGATGGGACAGTGTAGAGTGTCTGACAGGGGTGTGTGTGATGGGACAGTGTAGAGTGTCTGACAGGGGTGTGTGTGATGGGACAGTGTAGAGTGTCTGACAGGGGTGTGTGTGATGGGACAGTGTAGAGTGTCTGACCCGGGTGTGTGTGATGGGACAGTGTAGTGTGTCTGACCCGGGTGTGTGTGATGGGACAGTGTAGAGTGTCTGACCCGGGTGTGTGTGATGGGACAGTGTAGAGTGTCTGACAGGGGTGTGTGTGATGGGACAGTGTAGAGTGTCTGACAGGGGTGTGTGTGATGGGACCGTGTAGAGTGTCTGACAGGGGTGTGTGTGATGGGACAGTGTAGAGTATCTGACCTGGGAGTGTGTGATGGGACAGTGTAGAGTGTCTGACAGGGGTGTGTGTGATGGGACAGTGTAGGGTGTCTGACCTGGGTGTGTGTGATGGGACAGTGTAGAGTGTCTGACCCGGGTGTGTGTGATGGGACAGTGTAGAGTGTCTGACCCGGGTGTGTGTGATGGGACAGTGTAGAGTGTCTGACCCGGGTGTGTGTGATGGGACAGTGTAGAGTGTCTGACCCGGGTGTGTGTGATGGGACAGTGTAGAGTGTCTGACCCGGGTGTGTGTGATGGGACAGTGTAGAGTGTCTGACCCGGGTGTGTGTGATGGGACAGTGTAGAGTGTCTGACCCGGGTGTGTGTGATGGGACAGTGTAGAGTGTCTGACCGGGTGTGTGTGATGGGACAGTGTAGAGTGTCTGACAGGGGTGTGTGTGATGGGACAGTGTAGAGTGTCTGACCCGGGTGTGTGTGATGGGACAGTGTAGAGTGTCTGACCCGGGTGTGTGTGATGGGACAGTGTAGAGTGTCTGACTGACCCGGGTGTGTGTGATGGGACAGTGTAGAGTGTCTGACCCGGGTGTGTGTGAAGTGTCTGACAGGGGTGTGTGTGATGGGACAGTGTAGAGTGTCTGACAGGGGTCTGTGTGATGGGACAGTGTAGAGTGTCTGACCTGGGTGTGTGTGATGGGACAGTGTAGAGTGTCTGACAAGGGTCTGTGTGATGGGACAGTGTAGAGTGTCTGACAGGGGTGTGTGTGATGGGACAGTGTAGAGTGTCTGACCCGGGTGTGTGTGATGGGACAGTGTAGAGTGTCTGACAGGGGTGTGTGTGATGGGACAGTGTAGAGTGTCTGACCCGGGTGTGTGTGATGGGACAGTGTAGGGTGTCTGACCTGGGTGTGTGTGATGGGACAGTGTAGAGTGTCTGACCCGGGTGTGTGTGATGGGACAGTGTAGAGTGTCTGACCCGGTGTGTGTGATGGGACAGTGCAGAGTGTCTGACCCGGGTGTGTGTGATGGGACAGTGTAGAGTGTCTGACCCGGGTGTGTGTGATGGGACAGTGTAGAGTGTCTCACAGGGGTGTGTGTGATGGGACAGTGTAGAGTGTCTGACCCGGGTGTGTGTGATGGGACAGTGTAGAGTGTCTGACCCGGGTGTGTGTGATGGGACAGTGTAGAGTGTCTGACCCGGGTGTGTGTGATGGGACAGTGTAGAGTGTCTGACAGGGCTGTGTGTGATGGGACAGTGTAGAGTGTCTGACCCGGGTGTGTGTGATGAGACAGTGTGTGTGTCTGACCCGGGTGTGTGTGATGGGACAGTGTAGAGTGTCTGACCCGGGTGTGTGTGATGGGACAGTGTAGAGTGTCTGACAGGGGTGTGTGTGATGGGACAGTGTAGAGTGTCTGACCCGGGTGTGTGTGATGGGACAGTGTAGAGTGTCTGACAGGGGTGTGTGTGATGGGACAGTGTAGAGTGTCTGACCTGGGAGTGTGTGATGGGACAGTGTAGAGTGTCTGACAAGGGTCTGTGTGATGGGACAGTGTAGAGTGTCTGACCCGGGTGTGTGTGATGGGACAGTGTAGAGTGTCTGACCCGGGTGTGTGTGATGGGACAGTGTAGAGTGTCTGACCCGGGTGTGTGTGATGGGACAGTGTAGGGTGTCTGACCCGGGTGTGTGTGATGGGACAGTGTAGGGTGTCTGACCTGGGTGTGTGTGATGGGACAGTGTAGAGTGTCTGACCCGGGTCTGTGTGATGGGACAGTGTAGAGTGTCTGACCCGGGTGTGTGTGATAGGACAGTGTAGAGTGTCTGACAGGGGTGTGTGTGATGGGACAGTGTAGAGTGTCTGACCCGGGTGTGTGTGATGGGACAGTGTAGAGTGTCTGACCCGGTGTGTGTGATGGGACAGTGCAGAGTGTCTGACCCGGGTGTGTGTGATGGGACAGTGTAGAGTGTCTGACCCGGGTGTGTGTGATGGGACAGTGTAGAGTGTCTCACAGGGGTGTGTGTGATGGGACAGTGTAGAGTGTCTGACCCGGGTGTGTGTGATGAGACAGTATCGTGTGTCTGACCCGGGTGTGTGTGATGGGACAGTGTAGAGTGTCTGACCCGGGTGTGTGTGATGGGACAGTGTAGAGTGTCTGACAGGGGTGTGTGTGATGGGACAGTGTAGAGTGTCTGACAGGGGTGTGTGTGATGGGACAGTGTAGAGTGTCTGACAGGGGTGTGTGTGATGGGACAGTGTAGAGTGTCTGACAGGGGTGTGTGTGATGGGACCGTGCAGAGTGTCTGACCTGGGAGTGTGTGATGGGACAGTGTAGAGTGTCTGACAGGGGTGTTTGTGATGGGACAGTGTAGAGTGTGACAGGGGTGTGTGTGATGGGACAGTGTAGAGTGTCTGACCCGGGTGTGTGTGATGGGACAGTGTAGAGTGTCTGACCCGGGTGTGTGTGATGGGACAGTGTAGAGTGTGACAGGGGTGTGTGTGATGGGACAGTGTAGAGTGTCTGACCGGGGTGTGTGTGATGGGACAGTGTAGAATGTCTAACCCGGGTGTGTGTGATGGGATAGTGTCGTGTGTCTGACCCGGGTGTGTGTGATGGGACAGTGTAGAGTGTCTGACCCGGGTGTGTGTGATGGGACAGTGTAGAGTGTCTGACCCGGGTGTGTGTGATGGGACAGTGTAGAGTGTCTGACACGGGTCTGTGTGATGGGACAGTGTAGAGTGTCTGACCTGGGAGTGTGTGATGGGACAGTGTAGAGTGTCTGACAAGGGTCTGTGTGATGGGATAGTGCAGAATGTCTGACCCTGGTGTGTGTGATGGGACAGTGTAGAGTGTCTGACCCGGGTGTGTGTGATGGGACAGTGTAGGGTGTCTGACCCGGGTGTGTGTGATGGGACAGTGTAGGGTGTCTGACCCGGGTGTGTGTGATGGAATAGTGTAGAGTGTCTGACCCGGGTCTGTGTGATGGGACAGTGTAGAGTGTCTGACCCGGGTGTGTGTGATGGGACAGTGTAGAGTGTCTGACAGGGGTGTGTGTGATGGGACAGTGTAGAGTGTCTGACCCGGGTGTGTGTGATGGGACAGTGCAGAGTGTCTGACCCGGGTGTGTGTGATGGGACAGTGTAGAGTGTCTGACCCGGGTGTGTGTGATGGGACAGTGTAGAGTGTCTCTCAGGGGTGTGTGTGATGGGACAGTGTAGAGTGTCTGACAGGGGTGTGTGTGATGGGACAGTGTAGAGTGTCTGACCGGGGTGTGTGTGATGGGACAGTGTAGAGTGTCTGACCGGGGTGTGTGTGATGGGACAGTGTAGAGTGTCTGACCGGGGTGTGTGTGATGGGACAGTGTAGAGTGTCTGACCCGGGTGTGTGTGATGGGACAGTGTAGAGTGTCTGACAGGGGTGTGTGTGATGGGACAGTGTAGAGTGTCTGACAGGGGTGTGTGTGATGGGACAGTGTAGAGTGTCTGACAGGGGTGTGTGTGATGGGACCGTGTAGAGTGTCTGACGTGGGAGTGTGTGATGGGACAGTGTAGGGTGTCTGACCTGGGTGTGTGTGATGGGACAGTGTAGGGTGTCTGACCGGGGTGTGTGTGATGGGACAGTGTAGAGTCTCTGACAGGGGTCTGTGTGATGGGACAGTGTAGAGTGTCTGACCCGGGTGTGTGTGATGGGACAGTATAGAGTGTCTGACAGAGGTGTGTGTGATGGGACAGTGTAGAGTGTCTGACCCGGGTGTGTGTGATGGGACAGTGTAGAGTGTCTGACAGGGGTGTGTGTGATGGGACAGTGTAGAGTGTCTGACAGGGGTCTGTGTGATGGGACAGTGTAGAGTGTCTGACCTGGGAGTGTGTGATGGGACAGTGTAGAGTGTCTGACAGGGGTGTGTGTGATGGGACAGTGTAGAGTGTCTGACCCGGGTGTGTGTGATGGGACAGTGTAGAGTGTCTGACCCGGGTGTGTGTGATGGGACAGTGTAGAGTGTCTGACCCGGGTGTGTGTGATGGGACAGTGCAGGGTGTCTGACCCGGGTGTGTGTGATGGGACAGTGTAGGGTGTCTGACCTGGGTGTGTGTGATGGGACAGTGTAGAGTGTCTGACCCGGGTGTGTGTGATGGGACAGTGTAGAGTGTCTGACCCGGGTGTGTGTGATGGGACAGTGCAGAGTGTCTGACCCGGGTGTGTGTGATGGGACAGTGTAGAGTGTCTGACAGGGGTGTGTGTGATGGGACAGTGTAGAGTGTCTCACAGGGGTGTGTGTGATGGGACAGTGTAGAGTGTCTGACCCGGGTGTGTGTGATGAGACAGTGTCGTGTGTCTGACCCGGGTGTGTGTGATGGGACAGTGTAGAGTGTCTGACCCGGGTGTGTGTGATGGGACAGTGTAGAGTGTCTGACAGGGGTGTGTGTGATGGGACAGTGTAGAGTGTCTGACAGGGGTGTGTGTGATGGGACAGTGCAGAGTGTCTGACAGGGGTGTGTGTGATGGGACAGTGTAGAGTGTCTGACAGGGGTGTGTGTGATGGGACCGTGTAGAGTGTCTGACCTGGGAGTGTGTGATGGGACAGTGTGGAGTGTCTGACAGGGGTGTTTGTGATGGGACAGTGTAGAGTGTGACAGGGGTGTGTGTGATGGGACAGTGTAGAGTGTCTGACCCGGGTGTGTGTGATGGGACAGTGTAGAGTGTCTGACAGGGGTGTGTGTGATGGGACAGTGTAGAGTGTCTGACAGGGGTCTGTGTGATGGGACAGTGTAGAGTGTCTGACCTGGGAGTGTGTGATGGGACAGTGTAGAGTGTCTGACAAGGGTCTGTGTGATGGGACAGTTTAGAGTGTCTGACCCGGGTGTGTCTGATGGGAGAGTGTAGAGTGTCTGACCCGGGTGTGTGTGATGGGACAGTGTAGAGTGTCTGACCCGGGTGTGTGTGATGGGACAGTGTAGGGTGTCTGACCCGGGTGTGTGTGATGGGACAGTGTAGGGTGTCTGACCTGGGTGTGTGTGATGGGACAGTGTAGAGTGTCTGACCCGGGTCTGTGTGATGGGACAGTGCAGAGTGTCTGACCCGGGTGTGTGTGATGGGACAGTGTAGAGTGTCTGACAGGGGTGTGTGTGATGGGACAGTGTAGAGTGTCTGACCCGGGTGTGTGTGATGGGACAGTGTAGAGTGTCTGACCCGGGTGTGTGTGATGGGACAGTGCAGAGTGTCTGACCCGGGTGTGTGTGATGGGACAGTGTAGAGTGTCTGACCCGGGTGTGTGTGATGGGACAGTGTAGAGTGTCTCACAGGGGTGTGTGTGATGGGACAGTGTAGAGTGTCTGACCCGGGTGTGTGTGATGAGACAGTGTAGAGTGTCTGACCCGGGTGTGTGTGATGGGACAGTGTAGAGTGTCTGACCCGGGTGTGTGTGATGGGACAGTACAGAGTGTCTGACAGGGGTGTGTGTGATGGGACAGTGTAGAGTGTCTGACAGGGGTGTGTGTGATGGGACCGTGTAGAGTGTCTGACAGGGGTGTGTGTGATGGGACCGTGTAGAGTGTCTGACCTGGGAGTGTGTGATGGGACAGTGTAGAGTGTCTGACAGGGGTGTGTGTGATGGGACAGTACAGGGTGTCTGACCTGGGTGTGTGTGATGGGACAGTGTAGGGTGTCTGACCGGGGTGTGTGTGATGGGACAGTGTAGAGTGTCTGACAGGGGTCTGTGTGATGGGACAGTGTAGAGTGTCTGACCCGGGTGTGTGTGATGGGACAGTGTAGAGTGTCTGACAGAGGTGTGTGTGATGGGACAGTGTAGAGTGTCTGACCCGGGTGTGTGTGATGGGACAGTGTAGAGTGTCTGACAGGGGTGTGTGTGATGGGACAGTGTAGAGTGTCTGACAGGGGTCTGTGTGATGGGACAGTGTAGAGTGTCTGACCTGGGAGTGTGTGATGGGACAGTGTAGAGTGTCTGACAAGGGTCTGTGTGATGGGACAGTGTAGAGTGTCTGACCCGGGTGTGTGTGATGGGACAGTGTAGAGTGTCTGACCCGGGTGTGTGTGATGGGACAGTGTAGAGTGTCTGACCCGGGTGTGTGTGATGGGACAGTGTAGGGTGTCTGACCCGGGTGTGTGTGATGGGACAGTGTAGGGTGTCTGACCTGGGTGTGTGTGATGGGACAGTGTAGAGTGTCTGACCCGGGTTGTGTGATGGGACAGTTTGTGATGGGACAGTGTAGAGTGTCTGACCCGGGTGTGTGTGTGATGGGACAGTGTAGAGTGTCTGACAGGGGTGTGTGTGATGGGACAGTGTAGAGTGTCTGACCCGGGTGTGTGTGATGGGACAGTGTAGAGTGTCTGACCCGGGTGTGTGTGATGGGACAGTGCAGAGTGTCTGACCCGGGTGTGTGTGATGGGACAGTGTAGAGTGTCTGACCCGGGTGTGTGTGATGGGACAGTGTAGAGTGTCTGACAGGGGTGTGTGTGATGGGACAGTGTAGAGTGTCTGACCCGGGTGTGTGTGATGAGACAGTATCGTGTGTCTGACCCGGGTGTGTGTGATGGGACTGTGTAGAGTGTCTGACCCGGGTGTGTGTGATGGGACAGTGTAGAGTGTCTGACAGGGGTGTGTGTGATGGGACAGTGTAGAGTGTCTGACAGGGGTGTGTGTGATGGGACAGTGTAGAGTGTCTGACAGGGGTGTGTGTGATGGGACAGTGTAGAGTGTCTGACAGGGGTGTGTGTGATGGGACCGTGCAGAGTGTCTGACCTGGGAGTGTGTGATGGGACAGTGTAGAGTGTCTGACAGGGGTGTTTGTGATGGGACAGTGTAGAGTGTGACAGGGGTGTGTGTGATGGGACAGTGTAGAGTGTCTGACCCGGGTGTGTGTGATGGGACAGTGTAGAGTGTCTGACCCGGGTGTGTGTGATGGGACAGTGTAGAGTGTGACAGGGGTGTGTGTGATGGGACAGTGTAGAGTGTCTGACCGGGGTGTGTGTGATGGGACAGTGTAGAATGTCTAACCCGGGTGTGTGTGATGGGATAGTGTCGTGTGTCTGACCCGGGTGTGTGTGATGGGACAGTGTAGAGTGTCTGACCGGGGTGTGTGTGATGGGACAGTGTAGAGTGTCTGACCCGGGTGTGTGTGATGGGACAGTGTAGAGTGTCTGACAGGGGTGTGTGTGATGGGACAGTGTAGAGTGTCTGACCTGGGAGTGTGTGATGGGACAGTGTAGAGTGTCTGACCCGGGTGTGTGTGATGGGACAGTGTAGAGTGTCTGACAGGGGTGTGTGTGATGGGACAGTGTAGAGTGTCTGACCCGGGTGTGTGTGATGGGACAGTGTAGAGTGTCTGACCCGGGTGTGTGTGATGGGACAGTGTAGAGTGTCTGACCCGGGTGTGTGTGATGGGACAGTGTAGAGTGTCTGACAGGGGTGTGTGTGATGGGACAGTGTAGAGTGTCTGACCCGGGTGTGTGTGATGGGACAGTGTCGTGTGTCTGACCCGGGTGTGTGTGATGGGACAGTGTAGAGTGTCTGACCCGGGTGTGTGTGATGGGACAGTGTAGAGTGTCTGACAGGGGTGTGTGTGATGGGACAGTGTAGAGTGTCTGACAGGGGTGTGTGTGATGGGACAGTGTAGAGTGTCTGACCTGGGAGTGTGTGATGGGACAATGTCGAGTGTCTGACAGGGGTGTGTGTGATGGGACAGTGTAGGGTGTCTGACCTGGGTGTGTGTGATGGGACAGTGTAGGGTGTCTGACCGGGGTGTGTGTGATGGGACAGTGTAGAGTGTCTGACAGGGGTCTGTGTGATGGGACAGTGTAGAGTGTCTGACCCGGGTGTGTGTGATGGGACAGTGTAGAGTGTCTGACAGAGGTGTGTGTGATGGGACAGTGTAGAGTGTCTGACCCGGGTGTGTGTGATGGGACAGTGTAGAGTGTCTGACAGGGGTGTGTGTGATGGGACAGTGTAGAGTGTCTGACAGGGGTCTGTGTGATGGGACAGTGTAGAGTGTCTGACCTGGGAGTGTGTGATGGGACAGTGTAGAGTGTCTGACAAGGGTCTGTGTGATGGGACAGTGTAGAGTGTCTGACCCGGGTGTGTGTGATGGGACAGTGTAGAGTGTCTGACCCGGGTGTGTGTGATGGGACAGTGTAGAGTGTCTGACCCGGGTGTGTGTGATGGGACAGTGTAGGGTGTCTGACCCGGGTGTGTGTGATGGGACAGTGTAGGGTGTCTGACCTGGGTGTGTGTGATGGGACAGTGTAGAGTGTCTGACCCGGGTGTGTGTGATGGGACAGTGTAGAGTGTCTGACCCGGGTGTGTGTGATGGGACAGTGTAGAGTGTCTGACCCGGGTGTGTGTGATGGGACAGTGTAGAGTGTCTGACCCGGGTGTGTGTGATGGGACAGTGTAGAGTGTCTGACACAGGGGTGTGTGTGATGGGACAGTGTAGAGTGTCTGACCCGGGTGTGTGTGATGAGACAGTGTCGTGTGTCTGACCCGGGTGTGTGTGATGGGACAGTGTAGAGTGTCTGACCCGGGTGTGTGTGATGGGACAGTGTAGAGTGTCTCACAGGGGTGTGTGTGATGGGACAGTGTAGAGTGTCTGACCCGGGTGTGTGTGATGGGAGACAGTGTCGTGTGTCTGACCCGGGTGTGTGTGATGGGACAGTGTAGAGTGTCTGACCCGGGTGTGTGTGATGGGACAGTGTAGAGTGTCTGACAGGGGTGTGTGTGATGGGACAGTGTAGAGTGTCTGACCCGGGTGTGTGTGATGGGACAGTGTAGAGTGTCTGACAGGGGTGTGTGTGATGGGACAGTGTAGAGTGTCTGACCTGGGAGTGTGTGATGGGACAGTGTAGAGTGTCTGACAAGGGTCTGTGTGATGGGACAGTGTAGAGTGTCTGACCCGGGTGTGTGTGATGGGACAGTGTAGAGTGTCTGACCCGGGTGTGTGTGATGGGACAGTGTAGAGTGTCTGACCCGGGTGTGTGTGATGGGACAGTGTAGAGTGTCTGACCCGGGTGTGTGTGATGGGACAGTGTAGGGTGTCTGACCCGGGTGTGTGTGATGGGACAGTGTAGAGTGTCTGACCTGGGTGTGTGTGATGGGACAGTGTAGAGTGTCTGACCCGGGTGTGTGTGATGGGACAGTGTAGAGTGTCTGACCCGGGTGTGTGTGATGGGACAGTGTAGAGTGTCTGACAGGGGTGTGTGTGATGGGACAGTGTAGAGTGTCTGACCCGGGTGTGTGTGATGGGACAGTGTAGAGTGTCTGACAGGGGTGTGTGTGATGGGACAGTGTAGAGTGTCTGACCCGGGTGTGTGTGATGGGACAGTGTAGAGTGTCTGACCCGGGTGTGTGTGATGGGACAGTGTAGAGTGTCTCACAGGGGTGTGTGTGATGGGACAGTGTAGAGTGTCTGACCCGGGTGTGTGTGATGAGACAGTGTAGAGTGTCTGACCCGGGTGTGTGTGATGGGACAGTGTAGAGTGTCTGACCCGGGTGTGTGTGATGGGACAGTGTAGAGTGTCTGACCCGGGTGTGTGTGATGGGACAGTGTAGAGTGTCTGACAGGGGTGTGTGTGATGGGACAGTGTAGAGTGTCTGACAGGGGTGTGTGTGATGGGACAGTGTAGAGTGTCTGACAGGGGTGTGTGTGATGGGACAGTGTAGAGTGTCTGACCTGGGTGTGTGTGATGGGACAGTGTAGAGTGTCTGACCCGGGTGTGTGTGATGGGACAGTGTAGAGTGTCTGACCCGGGTGTGTGTGATGGGACAGTGTAGAGTGTCTGACCCGGGTGTGTGTGATGGGACAGTGTAGAGTGTGACTGACGGGGTGTCTGACAGTGTAGAGTGTCTGACGTGTGTGATGGGACAGTGTAGATGTCTACCCGGGTGTGTGTGATGGGACAGTGTAGAGTGTCTGACCCGGGTGTGTGTGATGGGACAGTGTAGAGTGTCTGACCTGGGTGTGTGTGATGGGACAGTGTAGAGTGTCTGACCCGGGTGTGTGTGATGGGACAGTGTAGAGTGTCTGACAGGGGTGTGTGTGATGGGACAGTGTAGAGTGTCTGACCCGGGTGTGTGTGATGGGACAGTGTAGAGTGTCTGACCCGGGTGTGTGTGATGGGACAGTGTAGAGTGTCTGACCCGGGTGTGTGTGATGGGACAGTGTAGAGTGTCTGACCCGGGTGTGTGTGATGGGACAGTGTAGGGTGTCTGACCCGGGTGTGTGTGATGGAATAGTGTAGAGTGTCTGACCCGGGTCTGTGTGATGGGACAGTGTAGAGTGTCTGACCCGGGTGTGTGTGATGGGACAGTGTAGAGTGTCTGACCCGGGTGTGTGTGATGGGACAGTGTAGAGTGTCTGACCCGGGTGTGTGTGATGGGACAGTGTAGAGTGTCTGACCCGGGTGTGTGTGATGGGACAGTGCAGAGTGTCTGACCCGGGTGTGTGTGATGGGACAGTGTAGAGTGTCTGACCCGGGTGTGTGTGATGGGACAGTGTAGAGTGTCTCTCAGGGGTGTGTGTGATGGGACAGTGTAGAGTGTCTGACAGGGGTGTGTGTGATGGGACAGTGTAGAGTGTCTGACCCGGGTGTGTGTGATGGGACAGTGTAGAGTGTCTGACCCGGGTGTGTGTGATGGGACAGTGTAGAGTGTCTGACAGGGGTGTGTGTGATGGGACAGTGTAGAGTGTCTGACCCGGGTGTGTGTGATGGGACAGTGTAGAGTGTCTGACAGGGGTGTGTGTGATGGGACAGTGTAGAGTGTCTGACAGGGGTGTGTGTGATGGGACAGTGTAGAGTGTCTGACAGGGGTGTGTGTGATGGGACAGTGTAGAGTGTCTGACAGGGGTGTGTGTGATGGGACAGTGTAGAGTGTCTGACAGGGGTGTGTGTGATGGGACAGTGTAGAGTGTCTGACCTGGGTGTGTGTGATGGGACAGTGTAGAGTGTCTGACAGGGGTGTGTGTGATGGGACAGTGTAGGGTGTCTGACCGGGGTGTGTGTGATGGGACAGTGTAGAGTGTCTGACCCGGGTGTGTGTGATGGGACAGTGTAGAGTGTCTGACCCGGGTGTGTGTGATGGGACAGTGTAGAGTGTCTGACCCGGGTGTGTGTGATGGGACAGTGTAGAGTGTCTGACAGGGGTGTGTGTGATGGGACAGTGTAGAGTGTCTGACAGGGGTGTGTGTGATGGGACAGTGTAGAGTGTCTGACCTGGGAGTGTGTGATGGGACAGTGTAGAGTGTCTGACAAGGGTCTGTGTGATGGGACAGTGTAGAGTGTCTGACCCGGGTGTGTGTGATGGGACAGTGTAGAGTGTCTGACCCGGGTGTGTGTGATGGGACAGTGTAGAGTGTCTGACCCGGGTGTGTGTGATGGGACAGTGTAGAGTGTCTGACCCGGGTGTGTGTGATGGGACAGTGTAGAGTGTCTGACAGGGGTGTGTGTGATGGGACAGTGTAGAGTGTCTGACTCGGGTGTGTGTGATGGGACAGTGTAGAGTGTCTGACCCGGTGTGTGTGATGGGACGTGGGACGTGTAGAGGAGACAGTGTAGAGTGTCTGACGGGTGTGTGTGATGGGACAGTGTAGAGTGTCTGACCCGGGTGTGTGTGATGGGACAGTGTAGAGTGTCTGACCCGGGTGTGTGTGATGGGACAGTGTAGAGTGTCTGACAGGGGTGTGTGTGATGGGACAGTGTAGAGTGTCTGACCCGGGTGTGTGTGATGGGACAGTGTAGAGTGTCTGACCCGGGTGTGTGTGATGGGACAGTGTAGAGTGTCTGACAGGGGTGTGTGTGATGGGACAGTGTAGAGTGTCTGACAGGGGTGTGTGTGATGGGACAGTGTAGAGTGTCTGACAGGGGTGTGTGTGATGGGACAGTGTAGAGTGTCTGACAGGGGTGTGTGTGATGGGACAGTGTAGAGTGTCTGACCCGGGTGTGTGTGATGGGACAGTGTAGAGTGTCTGACAGGGGTGTGTGTGATGGGACAGTGTAGAGTGTCTGACCCGGGTGTGTGTGATGGGACAGTGTAGAGTGTCTGACCCGGGTGTGTGTGATGGGACAGTGTAGAGTGTCTGACCCGGGTGTGTGTGATGGGACAGTGTAGAGTGTCTGACAGGGGTGTGTGTGATGGGACAGTGTAGAGTGTCTGACCCGGGTGTGTGTGATGGGACAGTGTAGAGTGTCTGACCCGGGTGTGTGTGATGGGACAGTGTAGAGTGTCTGACCCGGGTGTGTGTGATGGGACAGTGTAGAGTGTCTGACCCGGGAGTGTGTGATGGGACAGTGTAGAGTGTCTGACAGGGGTGTGTGTGATGGGACAGTGTAGAGTGTCTGACCCGGGTGTGTGTGATGGGACAGTGTAGAGTGTCTGACCCGGGTGTGTGTGATGGGACAGTGTAGAGTGTCTGACAGGGGTGTGTGTGATGGGACAGTGTAGAGTGTCTGACCCGGGTGTGTGTGATGGGACAGTGTAGAGTGTCTGACCCGGGTGTGTGTGATGGGACAGTGTAGAGTGTCTGACCCGGGTGTGTGTGATGGGACAGTGTAGAGTGTCTGACCCGGGTGTGTGTGATGGGACAGTGTAGAGTGTCTGACAGGGGTCTGTGTGATGGGACAGTGTAGAGTGTCTGACCTGGGAGTGTGTGATGGGACAGTGTAGAGTGTCTGACAGGGGTGTGTGTGATGGGAGAGTGTAGAGTGTCTGACCGGGGTGTGTGTGATGGGACAGTGTAGAGTGTCTGACCCGGGTGTGTGTGATGGGACAGTGTAGAGTGTCTGACCCGGGTGTGTGTGATGGGACAGTGTAGGGTGTCTGACCCGGGTGTGTGTGATGGGACAGTGTAGAGTGTCTGACCCGGGTGTGTGTGATGGGACAGTGTAGAGTGTCTGACCCGGGTGTGTGTGATGGGACAGTGTAGAGTGTCTGACCCGGGTGTGTGTGATGGGACAGTGTAGAGTGTCTGACAGGGGTGTGTGTGATGGGACAGTGTAGAGTGTCTGACCCGGGTGTGTGTGATGGGACAGTGTAGAGTGTCTGACCCGGGTGTGTGTGATGGGACAGTGTAGAGTGTCTGACCCGGGTGTGTGTGATGGGACAGTGTAGAGTGTCTGACCCGGGTGTGTGTGATGGGACAGTGTAGAGTGTCTGACAGGGGTGTGTGTGATGGGACAGTGTAGAGTGTCTGACCCGGGTGTGTGTGATGGGACAGTGTATCGTGTGTCTGACCCGGGTGTGTGTGATGGGACAGTGTAGAGTGTCTGACCCGGGTGTGTGTGATGGGACAGTGTAGAGTGTCTGACAGGGGTGTGTGTGATGGGACAGTGTAGAGTGTCTGACAGGGGTGTGTGTGATGGGACAGTGTAGAGTGTCTGACAGGGGTGTGTGTGATGGGACAGTGTAGAGTGTCTGACAGGGGTGTGTGTGATGGGACAGTGTAGAGTGTCTGACCTGGGAGTGTGTGATGGGACAGTGTAGAGTGTCTGACAGGGGTGTGTGTGATGGGACAGTGTAGAGTGTCTGACAGGGGTGTGTGTGATGGGACAGTGTAGAGTGTCTGACCCGGGTGTGTGTGATGGGACAGTGTAGAGTGTGACAGGGGTGTGTGTGATGGGACAGTGTAGAGTGTCTGACCGGGGTGTGTGTGATGGGACAGTGTAGAATGTCTAACCCGGGTGTGTGTGATGGGATAGTGTCGTGTGTCTGACCCGGGTGTGTGTGATGGGACAGTGTAGAGTGTCTGACCTGGGAGTGTGTGATGGGACAGTGTAGAGTGTCTGACCCGGGTGTGTGTGATGGGACAGTGTAGAGTGTCTGACAGGGGTCTGTGTGATGGGACAGTGTAGAGTGTCTGACCTGGGAGTGTGTGATGGGACAGTGTAGAGTGTCTGACAAGGGTCTGTGTGATGGGACAGTGTAGAGTGTCTGACCCGGGTGTGTGTGATGGGACAGTGTAGAGTGTCTGACCCGGGTGTGTGTGATGGGACAGTGTAGAGTGTCTGACCCGGGTGTGTGTGATGGGACAGTGTAGGGTGTCTGACCCGGGTGTGTGTGATGGAACAGTGTAGAGTGTCTGACCCGGGTGTGTGTGATGGGACAGTGTAGAGTGTCTGACCCGGGTGTGTGTGATGGGACAGTGTAGAGTGTCTGACAGGGGTGTGTGTGATGGGACAGTGTAGAGTGTCTGACCCGGGTGTGTGTGATGGGACAGTGCAGAGTGTCTGACCCGGGTGTGTGTGATGGGACAGTGTAGAGTGTCTGACCCGGGTGTGTGTGATGGGACAGTGTAGAGTGTCTGACAGGGGTGTGTGTGATGGGACAGTGTAGAGTGTCTGACAGGGGTGTGTGTGATGGGACAGTGTAGAGTGTCTGACAGGGGTGTGTGTGATGGGACAGTGTAGAGTGTCTGACCCGGGTGTGTGTGATGAGACAGCGTCGTGTGTCTGACCCGGGTGTGTGTGATGGGACAGTGTAGAGTGTCTGACCCGGGTGTGTGTGATGGGACAGTGTAGAGTGTCTGACAGGGGTGTGTGTGATGGGACAGTGTAGAGTGTCTGACAGGGGTGTGTGTGATGGGACAGTGTAGAGTGTCTGACAGGGGTGTGTGTGATGGGACCGTGTAGAGTGTCTGACCTGGGAGTGTGTGATGGGACAGTGTAGAGTGTCTGACAGGGGTGTGTGTGATGGGACAGTGTAGGGTGTCTGACCTGGGTGTGTGTGATGGGACAGTGTAGGGTGTCTGACCGGGGTGTGTGTGATGGGACAGTGTAGAGTGTCTGACAGGGGTCTGTGTGATGGGACAGTGTAGAGTGTCTGACCCGGGTGTGTGTGATGGGACAGTGTAGAGTGTCTGACAGAGGTGTGTGTGATGGGACAGTGTAGAGTGTCTGACCCGGGTGTGTGTGATGGGACAGTGTAGAGTGTCTGACAGGGGTGTGTGTGATGGGACAGTGTAGAGTGTCTGACAGGGGTCTGTGTGATGGGACAGTGTAGAGTGTCTGACCTGGGAGTGTGTGATGGGACAGTGTAGAGTGTCTGACAAGGGTCTGTGTGATGGGACAGTGTAGAGTGTCTGACCCGGGTGTGTGTGATGGGACAGTGTAGAGTGTCTGACCCGGGTGTGTGTGATGGGACAGTGTAGAGTGTCTGACCCGGGTGTGTGTGATGGGACAGTGTAGGTGTCTGACCCGGGTGTGTGTGATGGGACAGTGTAGGGTGTCTGACCTGGGTGTGTGTGATGGGACAGTGTAGAGTGTCTGACCCGGGTGTGTGTGATGGGACAGTGTAGAGTGTCTGACCCGGGTGTGTGTGATGGGACAGTGTAGAGTGTCTGACCCGGGTGTGTGTGATGGGACAGTGTAGAGTGTCTGACCCGGGTGTGTGTGATGGGACAGTGTAGAGTGTCTCACAGGGGTGTGTGTGATGGGACAGTGTAGAGTGTCTGACCCGGGTGTGTGTGATGAGACAGTGTCGTGTGTCTGACCCGGGTGTGTGTGATGGGACAGTGTAGAGTGTCTGACCCGGGTGTGTGTGATGGGACAGCGTAGAGTGTCTGACAGGGGTGTGTGTGATGGGACAGTGTAGAGTGTCTGACAGGGGTGTGTGTGATGGGACAGTGCGGAGTGTCTGACAGGGGTGTGTGTGATGGGACAGTGTAGAGTGTCTGACAGGGGTGTGTGTGATGGGACAGTGTAGAGTGTCTGACCTGGGAGTGTGTGATGGGACAGTGTAGAGTGTCTGACAGGGGTGTTTGTGATGGGACAGTGTAGAGTGTGACAGGGGTGTGTGTGATGGGACAGTGTAGAGTGTCTGACCCGGGTGTGTGTGATGGGACAGTGTAGAGTGTCTGACCCGGGTGTGTGTGATGGGACAGTGTAGAGTGTGACAGGGGTGTGTGTGATGGGACAGTGTAGAGTGTCTGACCGGGGTGTGTGTGATGGGACAGTGTAGAGTGTCTGACCCGGGTGTGTGTGATGGGATAGTGTCGTGTGTCTGACCCGGGTGTGTGTGATGGGACAGTGTAGAGTGTCTGACCTGGGAGTGTGTGATGGGACAGTGTAGAGTGTCTGACAGGGGTGTGTGTGATGGGACAGTGTAGAGTGTCTGACCCGGGTGTGTGTGATGGGACAGTGTAGAGTGTCTGACCCGGGTGTGTGTGATGGGACAGTGTAGAGTGTCTGACCTGGGTGTGTGTGATGGGACAGTGTAGAGTGTCTGACAGGGGTGTGTGTGATGGGACAGTGTAGAGTGTCTGACAGGGGTGTGTGTGATGGGACAGTGTAGGGTGTCTGACAGGGGTGTGTGTGATGGGACACTGTAGTGTGTCTGACCTGGGTGTGTGTGATGGGACAGTGTAGGGTGTCTGACCGGGGTGTGTGTGATGGGACAGTGTAGAGTGTCTGACAGGGGTCTGTGTGATGGGACAGTGTAGAGTGTCTGACCCGGGTGTGTGTGATGGGACAGTGTAGAGTGTCTGACAGGGGTGTGTGTGATGGGACAGTGTAGAGTGTCTGACAGGGGTCTGTGTGATGGGACAGTGTAGAGTGTCTGACCTGGGAGTGTGTGATGGGACAGTGTAGAGTGTCTGACAAGGGTCTGTGTGATGGGACAGTGTAGAGTGTCTGACCCGGGTGTGTGTGATGGGACAGTGTAGAGTGTCTGACCCGGGTGTGTGTGATGGGACAGTGTAGGGTGTCTGACCCGGGTGTGTGTGATGGGACAGTGTAGGGTGTCTGACCTGGGTGTGTGTGATGGGACAGTGTAGAGTGTCTGACCCGGGTCTGTGTGATGGGACAGTGTAGAGTGTCTGACCCGGGTGTGTGTGATGGGACAGTGTAGAGTGTCTGACAGGGGTGTGTGTGATGGGACAGTGTAGAGTGTCTGACCCGGGTGTGTGTGATGGGACAGTGTAGAGTGTCTGACAAGGGTCTGTGTGATGGGACAGTGTAGAGTGTCTGACCCGGGTGTGTGTGATGGGACAGTGTAGAATGTCTGACCCGGGTGTGTGTGATGGGACAGTGTAGAGTGTCTGACCCGGGTGTGTGTGATGGGACAGTGTAGGGTGTCTGACCCGGGTGTGTGTGATGGGACAATGTAGGGTGTCTGACCCGGGTGTGTGTGATGGGACAGTGTAGAGTGTCTGACCCGGGTGTGTGTGATGGGACAGTGTAGAGTGTCTGACCCGGGTGTGTGTGATGGGACAGTGTAGAGTGTCTGACAGGGGTGTGTGTGATGGGACAGTGTAGAGTGTCTGACCCGGGTGTGTGTGATGGGACAGTGTAGAGTGTCTGACCCGGGTGTGTGTGATGGGACAGTGTAGAGTGTCTGACCCGGGTGTGTGTGATGGGACAGTGTAGAGTGTCTGACCCGGGTGTGTGTGATGGGACAGTGTAGAGTGTCTGACAGGGGTGTGTGTGATGGGACAGTGTAGAGTGTCTGACAGGGGTGTGTGTGATGGGACAGTGTAGAGTGTCTGACAGGGGTGTGTGTGATGGGACAGTGTAGAGTGTCTGACAGGGGTGTGTGTGATGGGACAGTGTAGAGTGTCTGACCTGGGTGTGTGTGATGGGACAGTGTAGAGTGTCTGACAGGGGTGTGTGTGATGGGACAGTCTAGGGTGTCTGACCTGGGTGTGTGTGATGGGACAGTGTAGGGTGTCTGACCGGGGTGTGTGTGATGGGACAGTGTAGAGTGTCTGACAGGGGTGTGTGTGATGGGACAGTGTAGAGTGTCTGACCCGGGTGTGTGTGATGGGACAGTGTAGAGTGTCTGACAGGGGTGTGTGTGATGGGACAGTGTAGCGTGTCTGACCCGGGTGTGTGTGATGGGACAGTGTAGAGTGTCTGACAGGGGTGTGTGTGATGGGACAGTGTAGAGTGTCTGACAGGGGTGTGTGTGATGGGACAGTGTAGAGTGTCTGACAGGGGTGTGTGTGATGGGACAGTGTAGAGTGTCTGACAGGGGTGTGTGTGATGGGACAGTGTAGAGTGTCTGACCTGGGAGTGTGTGATGGGACAGTGTAGAGTGTCTGACAAGGGTGTGTGTGATGGGACAGTGTAGAGTGTCTGACCCGGGTGTGTGTGATGGGACAGTGTAGAGTGTCTGACCCGGGTGTGTGTGATGGGACAGTGTAGAGTGTCTGACCCGGGTGTGTGTGATGGGACAGTGTAGGGTGTCTGACCCGGGTGTGTGTGATGGGACAGTGTAGAGTGTCTGACCTGGGTGTGTGTGATGGGACAGTGTAGAGTGTCTGACCCGGGTGTGTGTGATGGGACAGTGTAGAGTGTCTGACCCGGGTGTGTGTCATGGGACAGTGTAGAGTGTCTGACCCGGGTGTGTGTGATGGGACAGTGTAGAGTGTCTGACCCGGGTGTGTGTGATGGGACAGTGTAGAGTGTCTGACAGGGGTGTGTGTGATGGGACAGTGTAGAGTGTCTGACCCGGGTGTGTGTGATGGGACAGTGTCGTGTGTCTGACCCGGGTGTGTGTGATGGGACAGTGTAGAGTGTCTGACCCGGGTGTGTGTGATGGGACAGTGTAGAGTGTCTGACAGGGGTGTGTGTGATGGGACAGTGTAGAGTGTCTGACAGGGGTGTGTGTGATGGGACAGTGCAGAGTGTCCGACAGGGGTGTGTGTGATGGGACAGTGTAGAGTGTCTGACAGAGGGTGTGTGTGATGGGACAGTGTAGGGTGTCTGACCTGGGTGTGTGTGATGGGACAGTGTAGAGTGTCTGACCCGGGTGTGTGTGATGGGACAGTGTAGAGTGTCTCTCAGGGGTGTGTGTGATGGGACAGTGTAGAGTGTCTGACAGGGGTGTGTGTGATGGGACAGTGTAGAGTGTCTGACAGGGGTGTGTGTGATGGGACAGTGTAGAGTGTCTGACCCGGGTGTGTGTGATGAGACAGCGTCGTGTGTCTGACCCGGGTGTGTGTGATGGGACAGTGTAGAGTGTCTGACCCGGGTGTGTGTGATGGGACAGTGTAGAGTGTCTGACAGGGGTGTGTGTGATGGGACAGTGTAGAGTGTCTGACAGGGGTGTGTGTGATGGGACAGTGTAGAGTGTCTGACAGGGGTGTGTGTGATGGGACAGTGTAGAGTGTCTGACCTGGGAGTGTGTGATGGGACAGTGTAGAGTGTCTGACAGGGGTGTGTGTGATGGGACAGTGTAGGGTGTCTGACCTGGGTGTGTGTGATGGGACAGTGTAGGGTGTCTGACCGGGGTGTGTGTGATGGGACAGTGTAGAGTGTCTGACAGGGGTCTGTGTGATGGGACAGTGTAGAGTGTCTGACCCGGGTGTGTGTGATGGGACAGTGTAGAGTGTCTGACAGAGGTGTGTGTGATGGGACAGTGTAGAGTGTCTGACCCGGGTGTGTGTGATGGGACAGTGTAGAGTGTCTGACAGGGGTGTGTGTGATGGGACAGTGTAGAGTGTCTGACAGGGGTGTGTGTGATGGGACAGTGTAGAGTGTCTGACAGGGGTGTGTGTGATGGGACAGTGTAGAGTGTCTGACAGGGGTCTGTGTGATGGGACAGTGTAGAGTGTCTGACCTGGGAGTGTGTGATGGGACAGTGTAGAGTGTCTGACAAGGGTGTGTGTGATGGGACAGTGTAGAGTGTCTGACCCGGGTGTGTGTGATGGGACAGTGTAGAGTGTCTGACCCGGGTGTGTGTGATGGGACAGTGTAGAGTGTCTGACCCGGGTGTGTGTGATGGGACAGTGTAGGGTGTCTGACCCGGGTGTGTGTGATGGGACAGTGTAGGGTGTCTGACCTGGGTGTGTGTGATGGGACAGTGTAGAGTGTCTGACCCGGGTGTGTGTGATGGGACAGTGTAGAGTGTCTGACCCGGGTGTGTGTGATGGGACAGTGCAGAGTGTCTGACCCGGGTGTGTGTGATGGGACAGTGTAGAGTGTCTGACCCGGGTGTGTGTGATGGGACAGTGTAGAGTGTCTGACCCACAGGGGTGTGTGTGATGGGACAGTGTAGGGTGTCTGACCCGGGTGTGTGTGATGGGACAGTGTCGTGTGTCTGACCCGGGTGTGTGTGATGGGACAGTGTAGAGTGTCTGACCCGGGTGTGTGTGATGGGACAGTGTAGAGTGTCTGACAGGGGTGTGTGTGATGGGACAGTGTAGAGTGTCTGACAGGGGTGTGTGTGATGGGACAGTGTAGAGTGTCTGACAGGGGTGTGTGTGATGGGACAGTGTAGAGTGTCTGACAGGGGTGTGTGTGATGGGACAGTGTAGAGTGTCTGACCTGGGAGTGTGTGATGGGACAGTGTGGAGTGTCTGACAGGGGTGTGTGTGATGGGACAGTGTAGAGTGTCTGACAGGGGTGTGTGTGATGGGACAGTGTAGAGTGTCTGACCCGGGTGTGTGTGATGGGACAGTGTAGAGTGTCTGACCCGGGTGTGTGTGATGGGACAGTGTAGAGTGACAGGGGTGTGTGTGATGGGACAGTGTAGAGTGTCTGACCCGGGTGTGTGTGATGGGACAGTGTAGAGTGTCTGACCCGGGTGTGTGTGATGGGACAGTGTCGTGTGTCTGACCCGGGTGTGTGTGATGGGACAGTGTAGAGTGTCTGACCTGGGAGTGTGTGATGGGACAGTGTAGAGTGTCTGACAGGGGTGTGTGTGATGGGACAGTGTAGAGTGTCTGACAGGGGTGTGTGTGATGGGACAGTGCAGAGTGTCTGACCCGGGTGTGTGTGATGGGACAGTGTAGAGTGTCTGACCTGGGAGTGTGTGATGGGACAGTGTAGAGTGTCTGACAGGGGTGTGTGTGATGGGACAGTGTAGAGTGTCTGACAGGGGTGTGTGTGATGGGACAGTGTAGAGTGTCTGACAGGGGTGTGTGTGATGGGACAGTGTAGGGTGTCTGACCTGGGTGTGTGTGATGGGACAGTGTAGGGTGTCTGACCGGGGTGTGTGTGATGGGACAGTGTAGAGTGTCTGACAGGGGTCTGTGTGATGGGACAGTGTAGAGTGTCTGACCCGGGTGTGTGTGATGGGACAGTGTAGAGTGTCTGACAGAGGTGTGTGTGATGGGACAGTGTAGAGTGTCTGACCCGGGTGTGTGTGATGGGACAGTGTAGAGTGTCTGACAGAGGTGTGTGTGATGGGACAGTGTAGAGTGTCTGACCTGGGTGTGTGTGATGGGACAGTGTAGAGTGTCTGACAGGGGTGTGTGTGATGGGACAGTGTAGAGTGTCTGACCCGGGTGTGTGTGATGGGACAGTGTAGAGTGTCTGACAGGGGTGTGTGTGATGGGACAGTGTAGAGTGTCTGACAGGGGTCTGTGTGATGGGACAGTCTAGAGTGTCTGACCTGGGAGTGTGTGATGGGACAGTGTAGAGTGTCTGACAAGGGTCTGTGTGATGGGACAGTGTAGAGTGTCTGACCCGGGTGTGTGTGATGGGACAGTGTAGAGTGTCTGACCCGGGTGTGTGTGATGGGACAGTGTAGAGTGTCTGACCCGGGTGTGTGTGATGGGACAGTGTAGGGTGTCTGACCCGGGTGTGTGTGATGGGACAATGTAGGGTGTCTAACCTGGGTGTGAGTGATGGGACAGTGTAGAGTGTCTGACCCGGGTCTGTGTGATGGGACAGTGTAGAGTGTCTGACCCGGGTGTGTGTGATGGGACAGTCTATAGTGTCTGACAGGGGTGTGTGTGATGGGACAGTGTAGAGTGTCTGACCCGGGTGTGTGTGATGGGACAGTGTAGAGTGTCTGACCCGGGTGTGTGTGATGGGACAGTGTAGAGTGTCTGACCCGGGTGTGTGTGATGGGACAGTGTAGAGTGTCTGACCCGGGTGTGTGTGATGGGACAGTGTAGAGTGTCTGACAGGGGTGTGTGTGATGGGACAGTGTAGAGTGTCTGACCCGGGTGTGTGTGATGAGACAGTGTCGTGTGTCTGACCCGGGTGTGTGTGATGGGACAGTGTAGAGTGTCTGACCCGGGTGTGTGTGATGGGACAGTGTAGAGTGTCTGACCTGGGAGTGTGTGATGGGACAGTGTAGAGTGTCTGACCCGGGTGTTTGTGATGGGACAGTGTAGAGTGTCTGACAGGGGTGTGTGTGATGGGACAGTGTAGAGTGTCTGACCCGGGTGTGTGTGATGGGACAGTGTAGAGTGTCTGACCCGGGTGTGTGTGATGGGACAGTGTAGAGTGTGACAGGGGTGTGTGTGATGGGACAGTGTAGAGTGTCTGACCGGGGTGTGTGTGATGGGACAGTGTAGAGTGTCTTTCCCGGGTGTGTGTGATGGGATAGTGTCGTGTGTCTGACCCGGGTGTGTGTGATGGGACAGTGTAGAGTGTCTGACCTGGGAGTGTGTGATGGGACAGTGTAGAGTGTCTGACCCGGGTGTGTGTGATGGGACAGTGTAGAGTGTCTGACCCGGGTGTGTGTGATGGGACAGTGTAGAGTGTCTGACCCGGGTGTGTGTGATGGGACAGTGTAGAGTGTCTGACCCGGGTGTGTGTGATGGGACAGTGTAGAGTGTCTGACAGGGGTGTGTGTGATGGGACAGTATAGAGTGTCTGACAGGGGTCTGTGTGATGGGACAGTGTAGAGTGTCTGACCTGGGTGTGTGTGATGGGACAGTGTAGAGTGTCTGACAGGGGTGTGTGTGATGGGACAGTGTAGGGTGTCTGACCTGGGTGTGTGTGATGGGATAGTGTAGAGTGTCTGACAGGGGTCTGTGTGATGGGACAGTGTAGAGTGTCTGACCCGGGTGTGTGTGATGGGACAGTGTAGAGTGTCTGACAGGGGTGTGTGTGATGGGACAGTGTAGAGTGTCTGACCCGGGTGTGTGTGATGGGACAGTGTAGAGTGTCTGACAGGGGTCTGTGTGATGGGACAGTGTAGAGTGTCTGACCTGGGAGTGTGTGATGGGACAGTGTAGAGTGTCTGACAGGGGTCTGTGTGATGGGACAGTGTAGAGTGTCTGACCCGGGTGTGTGTGATGGGACAGTGTAGAGTGTCTGACCCGGGTGTGTGTGATGGGACAGTGTAGAGTGTCTGACCCGGGTGTGTGTGATGGGACAGTGTAGGGTGTCTGACCCGGGTGTGTGTGATGGGACAGTGTAGGGTGTCTGACCCGGGTGTGTGTGATGGGACAGTGTAGAGTGTCTGACCCGGGTGTGTGTGATGGGACAGTGTAGAGTGTCTGACCCGGGTGTGTGTGATGGGACAGTGTAGAGTGTCTGACAGGGGTGTGTGTGATGGGACAGTGTAGAGTGTCTGACCCGGGTGTGTGTGATGGGACAGTGTAGAGTGTCTGACCCGGGTGTGTGTGATGGGACAGTGCAGAGTGTCTGACCCGGGTGTGTGTGATGGGACAGTGTAGAGTGTCTGACCCGGGTGTGTGTGATGGGACAGTGTAGAGTGTCTCACAGGGGTGTGTGTGATGGGACAGTGTAGAGTGTCTGACCCGGGTGTGTGTGATGGGACAGTGTCGTGTGTCTGTCTGACCCGGGTGTGTGTGATGGGACAGTGTAGAGTGTCTGACCCGGGTGTGTGTGATGGGACAGTGTAGAGTGTCTGACCCGGTGTGTGTGATGGGACAGTGTAGAGTGTCTGACCCGGGTGTGTGTGATGGGACAGTGTAGAGTGTCTGACCCGGGTGTGTGTGATGGGACAGTGTCGGGTGTCTGACCCGGGTGTGTGTGAATGGACAGTGTAGAGTGTCTGACCCGGGTGTGTGTGATGGGACAGTGTAGAGTGTCTGACCCGGGTGTGTGTGATGGGACAGTGTAGAGTGTCTGACCCGGGTGTGTGTGATGGGACAGTGTAGAGTGTCTGACCTGGGTGTGTGTGATGCGACAGTGTAGAATGTCTGACCGGGGTGTGTGTGATGAGACAGTGTAGAGTGTCTGACAGGGGTGTGTGTGATGGGACAGTGTAGAGAGTCTGACCCGGGTGTGTGTGATGGGACAGTGTAGAGTGTCTGACCCGGGTGTGTGTGATGGGACAGTGTAGAGTGTCTGACAGGGGTGTGTGTGATGGGACAGTGTAGAGTGTCTGACAGGGGTGTGTGTGATGGGACAGTGTAGAGTGTCTGACAGGGGTGTGTGTGATGGGACAGCGTAGGGTGTCTGACCTGGGTGTGTGGGATGGGACAGTGTAGAGTGTCTGACCTGGGTGTGTGGGATGGGACAGTGTAGGGTGTCTGACCTGGGTGTGTGTGATGGGATAGTGTAGAGTGTCTGACAGGGGTCTGTGTGATGGGACAGTGTAGAGTGTCTGACCCGGGTGTGTGTGATGGGACAGTGTAGAGTGTCTGACAGAGGTGTGTGTGATGGGACAGTGTAGAGTGTCTGACCCGGGTGTGTGTGATGGGACAGTGTAGAGTGTCTGACAGGGGTGTGTGTGATGGGACAGTGTAGAGTGTCTGACCCGGGTGTGTGTGATGGGACAGTGTAGAGTGTCTGACAGGGGTG
This sequence comes from Mobula hypostoma, assembly GCF_963921235.1. NCBI lineage: Eukaryota > Metazoa > Chordata > Chondrichthyes > Myliobatiformes > Myliobatidae > Mobula > Mobula hypostoma. The sequence continues at coordinate 117,575,090 of NC_086098.1, read as the reverse complement.
TGTGTGATGGGACAGTGTAGAGTGTCTGACAGGGGTCTGTGTGATGGGACAGTGTAGAGTGTCTGACCTGGGAGTGTGTGATGGGACAGTGTAGAGTGTCTGACCCGGGTGTGTGTGATGGGACAGTGTAGAGTGTCTGACCCGGGTGTGTGTGATGGGACAGTGTAGAGTGTCTGACCCGGGTGTGTGTGATGGGACAGTGTAGAGTGTCTGACCCGGGTGTGTGTGATGGGACAGTGTAGAGTGTCTGACCCGGGTGTGTGTGATGGGACAGTGTAGAGTGTCTGACAGGGGTGTGTGTGATGGGACAGTGTAGAGTGCCTGACCCGGGTGTGTGTGATGGGACAGTGTAGAGTGTCTGACCGGGGTGTGTGTGATGGGACAGTGTAGAGTGTCTGACCCGGGTGTGTGTGATGGGACAGTGTAGAGTGTCTGACCCGGTGTGTGTGATGGGACAGTGTAGAGTGTCTGACCCGGGTGTGTGTGATGGGACAGTGTAGAGTGTCTGACCCGGGTGTGTGTGATGGGACAGTGTCGTGTGTCTGACCCGGGTGTGTGTGATGGGACAGTGTAGAGTGTCTGACCCGGGTGTGTGTGATGGGACAGTGTAGAGTGTCTGACCCGGGTGTGTGTGATGGGACAGTGTAGAGTGTCTGACCCGGGTGTGTGTGATGGGACAGTGTAGAGTGTCTGACCCGGGTGTGTGTGATGGGACAGTGTAGAGTGTCTGACCCGGGTGTGTGTGATGGGACAGTGTCGGGTGTCTGACCCGGGTGTGTGTGAATGGACAGTGTAGAGTGTCTGACCCGGGTGTGTGTGATGGGACAGTGTAGAGTGTCTGACCCGGGTGTGTGTGATGGGACAGTGTAGAGTGTCTGACCCGGGTGTGTGTGATGGGACAGTGTAGAGTGTCTGACCGGGGTGTGTGTGTGATGGGACAATGTAGAGTGTCTGACCTGGGTGTGTGTGATGGGACAGTGTAGAGTGTCTGACCCGGGTGTGTGTGATGGGACAGTGTAGAGTGTCTGACAGGGGTGTGTGTGATGGGACAGTGTAGAGTGTCTGACCCGGGTGTGTGTGATGGGACAGTGTAGAGTGTCTGACCCGGGTGTGTGTGATGGGACAGTGTAGAGTGTCTGACCCGGGTGTGTGTGATGGGACAGTGTAGAGTGTCTGACCGGGGTGTGTGTGATGGGACAGTGTCGTGTGTCTGACCCGGGTGTGTGTGATGGGACAGTGTAGAGTGTCTGACCCGGGTGTGTGTGATGGGACAGTGTAGAGTGTCTGACAGGGGTGTGTGTGATGGGACAGTGTAGAGTGTCTGACAGGGGTGTGTGTGATGGGACAGTGTAGAGTGTCTGACCCGGGTGTGTGTGATGGGACAGTGTAGAGTGTCTGACAGGGGTGTGTGTGATGGGACAGTGTAGAGTGTCTGACAGGGGTGTGTGTGATGGGACAGTGTAGAGTGTCTGACAGGGGTGTGTGTGATGGGACAGTGTAGAGTGTCTGACAGGGGTGTGTGTGATGGGACAGTGTAGGGTGTCTGACCTGGGTGTGTGTGATGGGACAGTGTAGAGTGTCTGACAGGGGTGTGTGTGATGGGACAGTGTAGAGTGTCTGACAGGGGTGTGTGTGATGGGACAGTGTAGGGTGTCTGACCTGGGTGTGTGTGATGGGACAGTGTAGAGTGTCTGACCGGGGTGTGTGTGATGGGACAGTGTAGAGTGTCTGACAGGGGTGTGTGTGATGGGACAGTGTAGAGTGTCTGACCCGGGTGTGTGTGATGGGACAGTGTAGAGTGTCTGACCTGGGAGTGTGTGATGGGACAGTGTAGAGTGTCTGACAGGGGTCTGTGTGATGGGACAGTGTAGAGTGTCTGACCTGGGAGTGTGTGATGGGACAGTGTAGAGTGTCTGACAGGGGTGTGTGTGATGGGACAGCGTAGGGTGTCTGACCTGGGTGTGTGTGATGGGACAGTGTAGAGTGTCTGACAGGGGTGTGTGTGATGGGACAGTGTAGAGTGTCTGACCTGGGTGTGTGTGATGGGACAGTGTAGAGTGTCTGACAGGGGTGTGTGTGATGGGACAGTGTAGAGTGTCTGACCCGGGTGTGTGTGATGGGACAGTGTAGAGTGTCTGACCCGGGTGTGTGTGATGGGACAGTGTAGAGTGTCTGACCCGGGTGTGTGTGATGGGACAGTGTAGAGTGTCTGACCCGGGTGTGTGTGATGGGACAGTGTAGAGTGTCTGACCCGGGTGTGTGTGATGGGAGAGTGTAGAGTGTCTGACCCGGGTGTGTGTGATGGGACAGTGTAGAGTGTCTGACAGGGGTGTGTGTGTGATGGGACAATGTAGAGTGTCTGACCTGGGAGTGTGTGATGGGACAGTGTAGAGTGTCTGACAGGGGTGTGTGTGATGGGACAGTGTAGAGTGTCTGACAGGGGTGTGTGTGATGGGACAGTGTAGAGTGTCTGACAGGGGTGTGTGTGATGGGACAGTGTAGGGTGTCTGACCTGGGTGTGTGTGATGGGACAGTGTAGAGTGTCTGACAGGGGTGTGTGTGATGGGACAGTGTAGAGTGTCTGACAGGGGTGTGTGTGATGGGACAGTGTAGAGTGTCTGACCTGGGAGTGTGTGATGGGACAGTGTAGAGTGTCTGACAGGGGTGTGTGTGATGGGACAGTGTAGGGTGTCTGACCTGGGTGTGTGTGATGGGACAGTGTAGGGTGTCTGACCGGGGTGTGTGTGATGGGACAGTGTAGAGTGTCTGACAGGGGTGTGTGTGATGGGACAGTGTAGAGTGTCTGACAGGGGTGTGTGTGATGGGACAGTGTAGAGTGTCTGACCTGGGTGTGTGTGATGGGACAGTGTAGAGTGTCTGACAGGGGTCTGTGTGATGGGACAGTGTAGAGTGTCTGACCTGGGAGTGTGTGATGGGACAGTGTAGAGTGTCTGACAGGGGTGTGTGTGATGGGACAGTGTAGAGTGTCTGACCCGGGTGTGTGTGATGGGACAGTGTAGAGTGTCTGACCCGGGTGTGTGTGATGGGACAGTGTAGAGTGTCTGACCCGGGTGTGTGTGATGGGACAGTGTAGAGTGTCTGACCCGGGTGTGTGTGATGGGACAGTGTAGAGTGTCTGACCCGGGTGTGTGTGATGGGAGAGTGTAGAGTGTCTGACCCGGGTGTGTGTGATGGGACAGTGTAGAGTGTCTGACAGGGGTGTGTGTGTGATGGGACAATGTAGAGTGTCTGACCTGGGTGTGTGTGATGGGACAGTGTAGAGTGTCTGACAGGGGTGTGTGTGATGGGACAGTGTAGAGTGTCTGACAGGGGTGTGTGTGATGGGACAGTGTAGAGTGTCTGACCTGGGTGTGTGTGATGGGACAGTGTAGAGTGTCTGACAGGGGTGTGTGTGATGGGACAGTGTAGAGTGTCTGACCCGGGTGTGTGTGATGGGACAGTGTAGAGTGTCTGACAGGGGTGTGTGTGATGGGACAGTGTAGAGTGTCTGACCCGGGTGTGTGTGATGGGACAGTGTAGAGTGTCTGACCTGGGTGTGTGTGATGGGACAGTGTAGAGTGTCTGACCCGGGTGTGTGTGATGGGACAGTGTAGAGTGTCTGACCCGGGTGTGTGTGATGGGACAGTGTAGAGTGTCTGACAGGGGTGTGTGTGATGGGACAGTGTAGAGTGCCTGACCCGGGTGTGTGTGATGGGACAGTGTAGAGTGTCTGACCCGGTGTGTGTGATGGGACAGTGCAGAGTGTCTGACCCGGGTGTGTGTGATGACCCGGGTGTGTGTGATGGGACAGTGTGGAGTGTCTGACCCGGGTGTGTGTGATGGGACAGTGTAGAGTGTCTCACAGGGGTGTGTGTGATGGGACAGTGTAGAGTGTCTGACCCGGGTGTGTGTGATGGGACAGTGTCGTGTGTCTGACCCGGGTGTGTGTGATGGGACAGTGTAGAGTGTCTGACCCGGGTGTGTGTGATGGGACAGTGTAGAGTGCCTGACCCGGGTGTGTGTGATGGGACAGTGTAGAGTGTCTGACCCGGTGTGTGTGATGGGACAGTGTAGAGTGTCTGACCCGGGTGTGTGTGATGGGACAGTGTAGAGTGTCTGACCCGGGTGTGTGTGATGGGACAGTGTCGGGTGTCTGACCTTGGTGTGTGTGAATGGACAGTGTAGAGTGTCTGACCCGGGTGTGTGTGATGGGACAGTGTAGAGTGTCTGACCCGGGTGTGTGTGATGGGACAGTGTAGAGTGTCTGACCCGGGTGTGTGTGATGGGACAGTGTAGAGTGTCTGACCCGGGTGTGTGTGATGGGACAGTGTAGAGTGTCTGACCCGGGTGTGTGTGATGGGACAGTGTAGAGTGTCTGACAGGGGTGTGTGTGATGGGACAGTGTAGAGTGTCTGACCCGGGTGTGTGTGATGGGACAGTGTAGAGTGTCTGACCCGGGTGTGTGTGATGGGACAGTGTAGAGTGTCTGACCCGGGTGTGTGTGATGGGACAGTGTAGAGTGTCTGACAGGGGTGTGTGTGATGGGACAGTGTAGAGTGTCTGACCCGGGTGTGTGTGATGGGACAGTGTCGTGTGTCTGACCCGGGTGTGTGTGATGGGACAGTGTAGAGTGTCTGACCTGGGAGTGTGTGATGGGACAGTGTAGAGTGTCTGACAGGGGTGTGTGTGATGGGACAGTGTAGAGTGTCTGACAGGGGTGTGTGTGATGGGACAGTGTAGAGTGTCTGACCCGGGTGTGTGTGATGGGACAGTGTAGAGTGTCTGACAGGGGTGTGTGTGATGGGACAGTGTAGAGTGTCTGACAGGGGTGTGTGTGATGGGACAGTGTAGAGTGTCTGACAGGGGTGTGTGTGATGGGACAGTGTAGAGTGTCTGACAGGGGTGTGTGTGATGGGACAGTGTAGAGTGTCTGACCTGGGAGTGTGTGATGGGACAGTGTAGAGTGTCTGACAGGGGTGTGTGTGATGGGACAGTGTAGGGTGTCTGACCTGGGTGTGTGTGATGGGACAGTGTAGAGTGTCTGACCGGGGTGTGTGTGATGGGACAGTGTAGAGTGTCTGACAGGGGTGTGTGTGATGGGACAGTGTAGAGTGTCTGACCCGGGTGTGTGTGATGGGACAGTGTAGAGTGTCTGACCTGGGAGTGTGTGATGGGACAGTGTAGAGTGTCTGACAGGGGTGTGTGTGATGGGACAGTGTAGAGTGTCTGACCTGGGTGTGTGTGATGGGACAGTGTAGAGTGTCTGACAGGGGTGTGTGTGATGGGACAGCGTAGGGTGTCTGACCTGGGTGTGTGTGATGGGACAGTGTAGAGTGTCTGACAGGGGTCTGTGTGATGGGACAGTGTAGAGTGTCTGACCTGGGAGTGTGTGATGGGACAGTGTAGAGTGTCTGACAGGGGTGTGTGTGATGGGACAGTGTAGAGTGTCTGACCCGGGTGTGTGTGATGGGACAGTGTAGAGTGTCTGACCCGGGTGTGTGTCATGGGACAGTGTAGTGTGTCTGACCCGGGTGTGTGTGATGGGACAGTGTAGAGTGTCTGACCCGGGTGTGTGTGATGGGACAGTGTAGAGTGTCTGACCCGGGTGTGTGTGATGGGACAGTGTAGAGTGTCTGACCCGGGTGTGTGTGATGGGACAGTGTAGAGTGTCTGACAGGGGTGTGTGTGATGGGACAGTGTAGAGTGTCTGACAGGGGTGTGTGTGATGGGACAGTGTAGAGTGTCTGACAGGGGTGTGTGTGATGGGACAGTGTAGAGTGTCTGACAGGGGTGTGTGTGATGGGACAGTGTAGAGTGTCTGACAGGGGTGTGTGTGATGGGACAGTGTAGAGTGTCTGACAGGGGTGTGTGTGATGGGACAGTGTAGAGTGTCTGACCTGGGTGTGTGTGATGGGACAGTGTAGAGTGTCTGACCGGGGTGTGTGTGATGGGACAGTGTAGAGTGTCTGACAGGGGTGTGTGTGATGGGACAGTGTAGAGTGTCTGACCCGGGTGTGTGTGATGGGACAGTGTAGAGTGTCTGACAGGGGTGTGTGTGATGGGACAGTGTAGAGTGTCTGACCCGGGTGTGTGTGATGGGACAGTGTAGAGTGTCTGACAGGGGTGTGTGTGATGGGACAGTGTAGAGTGTCTGACCCGGGTGTGTGTGATGGGACAGTGTAGAGTGTCTGACCCGGGTGTGTGTGATGGGACAGTGTAGAGTGTCTGACCCGGGTGTGTGTGATGGGACAGTGTAGAGTGTCTGACAGGGGTGTGTGTGATGGGACAGTGTAGAGTGTCTGACAGGGGTCTGTGTGATGGGACAGTGTAGAGTGTCTGACCTGGGAGTGTGTGATGGGACAGTGTAGAGTGTCTGACAGGGGTGTGTGTGATGGGACAGTGTAGAGTGTCTGACCCGGGTGTGTGTGATGGGACAGTGTAGAGTGTCTGACCCGGGTGTGTGTGATGGGACAGTGTAGAGTGTCTGACCCGGGTGTGTGTGATGGGAGAGTGTAGAGTGTCTGACCCGGGTGTGTGTGATGGGACAGTGTAGAGTGTCTGACAGGGGTGTGTGTGTGATGGGACAATGTAGAGTGTCTGACCTGGGAGTGTGTGATGGGACAGTGTAGAGTGTCTGACAGGGGTGTGTGTGATGGGACAGTGTAGAGTGTCTGACAGGGGTGTGTGTGATGGGACAGTGTAGAGTGTCTGACAGGGGTGTGTGTGATGGGACAGTGTAGGGTGTCTGACCTGGGTGTGTGTGATGGGACAGTGTAGAGTGTCTGACCCGGGTGTGTGTGATGGGACAGTGTAGAGTGTCTGACAGGGGTGTGTGTGATGGGACAGTGTAGAGTGTCTGACAGGGGTCTGTGTGATGGGACAGTGTAGAGTGTCTGACCTGGGAGTGTGTGATGGGACAGTGTAGAGTGTCTGACAGGGGTCTGTGTGATGGGACAGTGTAGAGTGTCTGACCCGGGTGTGTGTGATGGGACAGTGTAGAGTGTCTGACCCGGGTGTGTGTGATGGGACAGTGTAGAGTGTCTGACCCGGGTGTGTGTGATGGGACAGTGTAGGGTGTCTGACCCGGGTGTGTGTGATGGGACAGTGTAGGGTGTCTGACCCGGGTGTGTGTGATGGGACAGTGTAGAGTGTCTGACCCGGGTGTGTGTGATGGGACAGTGTAGAGTGTCTGACCCGGGTGTGTGTGATGGGACAGTGTAGAGTGTCTGACCCGGGTGTGTGTGATGGGACAGTGTAGAGTGTCTGACCCGGGTGTGTGTGATGGGACAGTGTAGAGTGTCTGACCCGGGTGTGTGTGATGGGACAGTGTAGGGTGTCTGACCCGGGTGTGTGTGATGGGACAGTGTAGGGTGTCTGACCCGGGTGTGTGTGATGGGACAGTGTAGAGTGTCTGACCCGGGTGTGTGTGATGGGACAGTGTAGAGTGTCTGACCCGGGTGTGTGTGATAAAGAGGGTAGAGGAAACTCACTCCATCTCTTGTCCTTCAGGGAAACTGACTGCAGCCTGCAGCCTCTGCCCCGACACAGTGTCGACACTGGGATGGGCCTTGAGCGACTGGTCGCGGTTCTGCAGGGGACGACCTCTAACTACGACACCGACCTCTTCACCCCCATTTTGGACGCCATTCACCGGGTGAGGGCAGGGGTTGCTCCAAAGGCCGCCCGAGGAGTGGGCTGGGATTGGCAAAGTTCCTGCCTACACAGTGCTCAGAGTGGGGTGGGTGGGTGAGGTGGAGGAGGAGGGTGGGGAGGAAGATCTCTGGGGCAACCGCAGCCTTGGGGAGGAAGCTGCCGAGGGAGGTGGTGGCTCAGAGTTGGGGGGCAGGGGCATGTGGCAACACGATGCGGGGGATTGTCTGATGGGACGTTCTCTTTCCTCCCCCCAGGAGTCGGGTGCTCCTCGCTACAGCGGGCTGGTGGGGTGCAGTGAGGCTGCCTACGTGGACATGGCATACCGCGTGCTGGCTGACCACGTCCGAGCTCTCGCCGTCTGCGTTGCCGACGGGCTGTACCCGGGAATGTCTGGCGCGCCGTGAGTCACCGTGGTGGCGGTGGGTGGGGCTGGTGTGGGTGGTGGGTGTCACCTTGGCTTAGCGAGGAGTGGGGAGGGCTTGATACGTGGGTGAAACTGGAAGGTTAACATGGACGCAGAAGTATTGCATTCAGTTGTAGTTGTTCCACGAGAGGAAGCTCGTGGAGGCTTTTGAGAATCAGCATCAGTTTTTTTATCAGTGTCTTCAATGAGCTAAATTTCTTGTTTTGCTTTGTACAGGGCAAAGTCATAAAATTGCTAAAAATGATGAAAACAATTAATTTGGCATGTAAAAGGAATAATGGGACAGTGTTCGTGGATGTTTCAGAGATCTGATGGTCAGGGAAGAAGCTGAGTGTGGGTCTTCAGGCTCCTGTACCCCCTCCCTGAGGGTGGTAGGCAGACGAGAGGGTGTCCGGGTGGGTGGGGGTCTTAGAGATGGATGCTGCTTTCTAAGGGCACCTCCCTTTGAAGGTGTCCTCAGTGGCGTGGACTCATGAGGGAACTGTCCGAGCCCACAGCTCCCTGCAGCCTCTTGTAACCCCGTGATACAACCAGTCTGAATGCTCCCCACCGTACATCTGTAAGAATTTGGTGACGTAGCAAATCTCCTCAGGCTTCGAACAGAGTGCTGTACAGCCTTCCTCAGGCTACAAAGTGTTGGGCCCAGGATAGGGCCCCTGAGATGTTGACAGCCAGCAGCTTGAAGCTGTTCACTGTTTTCACTGAAGACCCCTCAGTGAGGAACTGTGTGTGAGGATGCAGAAGAGGTTTACCTGGATGCTGCCTGGATTAGAGGGGGTGTGTTATAAGGAGAGATTGGACAAATGTGTTTTTTTCTCTGTAGCGGTGAAGGGAGACCTGATAGAAATTTGAGATTTTGAGAGGCACAGATAGAGTACATTAGTCACCCACTATCTAATACAAGAGGGCATGTACTTAAGGTGAGAGCAGGTAAGCTGAAAGGAAGCATGTTGAACAAGTTTATTTTATACAGAGTGGTGGGTGCCAGAGTCAGTGGTGGAGGGAAATTCGATAGAGGGGTTTAAGAGGCTGTTAGAGGGGCACATGAATATGGAGGGATATGGACATGTGTGGGTGTGATTTAATTAGTTCAGCACAACTCCGTGGGACACAGGGCCTGAACTACACTGTCAACAGTCTACAGGATTTGGGGATCGGGAACAAGGTCAACATTTCTCGCCCCCCCCCGAGAAGGTGGCAGTGAGTTGTCTTTAGAACGCTGCTCTCGTTCTGAGGGAGGGGCTCCTATCCTCCCGTCATTCTGGTGAGGGAGGGGCTCCTACCCTCCCGTCATTCTGGTGAGGGAGGGGCTCCTACCCTCCCATCATTATGGTGAGGGAGGGGCTGTTACCCTCCCGTCGTTCTGAGGGGGGGCTGTTACCCTCCTGTCGTTCCAGGGCTGGGGGTGGTGGTGGCTCCTATCCTGCTGGTCAGGTTTACAACACTGTGCTGGTGCAGCGTCTGTGGGAGGACAGGAATTGTTGATGCTTCAGGTACGCAGATCATCAACATCTCCTCTCCCCCGCCACCTCCCATCCCCACAGGTACTGCTCAGCCCACTGAGTTCCTCCAGCACATTGCTTATTGCTCCAGATTCCAGCTTCCAGCTTCTGCAGCATCCGATGTCTCCTCATATTCATTACCTCATATACAATTCCGGTAGGGTACAGGTACAGTAACAGACATCCCACCTCTCCCGTCAAATTCCGGGAGTCTCCCGCATATTGGTAGTGGCTCCCTGACGCCCGCAAATTATATACAATATCCTGGAAATCAATTTTTTTTTAGAGCGAGTGGGGGGAGGGAGGGAGGGAGGGAGAGAGAGAGACAGAGAAGGTGAATAGATGTAGTGAGAGAGTGACAGAGAGAGCATCCTGATTGGTCATAAATTATACAAGACTTTGAAGAAAACAAAGACGGCAAAAATAGAAACACAGTCAAAGGCAAAAGTGTTAGTGTGGGAGGTGATCCGTTACTGAGTCAGGATTAGGAGTGGGGAGGGAGTTCCCGGATTTAGACCCTGTCACCATGAAGGAACAATGGGATATTTCCAAATCAGGATGATGCATGACTTGGAGGGGAACCTGTGAGTGGTCATGTTGACACTTTGGCCTTGAGCTTGGTGGGTTTGGGAGGTGCTGTCAGAGTTGCCTGGCAAAGTAACTGTAACACGTTGTGTGAATGGAACACTGTATCTCCCTGTGCCAGTGGGGGATAGGGTAAAGCTTAAACATGCTCATCAAGTAGGCTGCTTTGCCAGTTGTACAGAGGTTGTGTTGGGATGGACTGGAGGGGTCGGGATGAGGCGGTGTTGGGATGGAGTGGAGTGGAGGAGTTGGAATGAGGTCATGTCGGGATGGAGTGAAGTGGTTGGTATGAGGCTGTGTTGGGATGGAGTGGAGGGGTTGGGGTGGAGTGGAGTGGTTGGTATGAGGCTGTGTTGGGATGGACTGGAGGGGTTGGGGTGGAGTGGAGTGGTTGGTATGAGGCTGTGTTGGGATGGACTGGAGGGATTGGGATGGAGTGGAGGGGTTGGGAAGGGGTCCTATGTTGAGAGTGATGTGGAGGGATTAGGTGGGTCTATGTTTGGAAGGGCTGGAATTTGTGGATGGAACATGAGTTAAGTGGTGGAGCAAGGAACATAGTCTGAGTGCTCGGGTCAAGTCCTTTCCCTGGGTTTTACCCAACAACCCTGCTGAATTCCTCATCCGACCCACAGGTTGGTTCTGCGACGGATCCTTCGCCGGGCACTGAGGTTCTCCACCGAGGTCTTGCGAGCCCCAGCTGGACTCCTGACAGCCCTGGTTCCCACCGTTGTGGAGACTCTGGTGAGGGGGGAAGGGTGAGGGGTGGAGGGGGCAAAGTTCGGTGATGTTGGTGGAGTCAGCAAGATCCAATTTCTTGACATTCCCAGGTCCCGGACTGAATTGTTTCCATTTGGCCGTCCCCACCCCCACCCAGTTCCTGTCACACATCTTGTCCCTACTATAAACTGAGGGTCTATAAATGTATAAATCTCCCTACTATAAATCCGAGGTCAGCGGCGGAGGCCTCACTTCCGGCAACTGTGGATGGCCACCAACGGGGCTTTACGGTGGTCGTTCCGGAGAAGCGTCTGGGGAACCTTGAGGTCTCCGCCGTCACTTCTGTGTGCTCGTCTGCTCTGGAGAGGTGCTGGTCGGAATGGGCCGTGTCTCCAAGCACTCCGGCACAGTCGCAGACCGCGGGTCTCCGGGAACGTGATGGGCCTCGTTGGTCAGGTCCAGGTGTGATCCGGAGTTTAAGAAGCAGTTCTGGCGTGGTGGTCTCCAGCTGGGTCAGTAGCTTCGCCAGGGTGTTGTTGATCTTGATCTTGCTAGATTGGAGGTTTAGAAGGGTTTCTCGGGTATAGGATAGTGGAGAGGACAGTTTGCTCGGGAGAGCCCGCGCAAAGTCGCCAGTTACCGGCGCCATCTTTACATGGGAAAATGCGCCAGATCCGGGTCAGGATCCGTTCAGCAGTCTTATCACAGTTGGAAAGAAGCTGTTCCCAAATCCGGTCGTACGAGTCTTCAAGCTCCTGAGCCTTCTCCCTGAGGGAAGAGGGACGAAAAGTGTGTTGGCTGGGTGGGTCGTGTCCTTGATTATCCTGGCAGCACTGTTCCAGCAGCGTGCGGTGTAAAGTAAGTCCAAGGACGGAAGATTGGTTTGTGTGATGTGCTGCGCCGTGTTCACGATCTTCTGCAGCTTCTTCCGGTCTTGGACAGGACAACTTCCATACCAGGTTGTGATGCACCCTAGAAGAATGCTTTCTACGGTGCATCTATAAAAGTTAGTGAGGGTTTTAGGGGACAGGCCAAATTTCTTTAGCTTTCTCAGGAAGTAAAGGCGTGGTGGGCCTTCTTGGCAGTAAACTCTGCTTGGTTGGTCCAAGTCAGGTCATTTGTGATATTGACCCTGAGGAACTTAAAGCTTTTGACCTGTTCCACTTGCGCACCACCGATGTAAATTGGGTCGTGCGGTCCGCTGCGCCTTCTGAAGTCAACAACCAATTCCTTCGTCTTGCTGACGTTGAGGGATAGGTTATTGTCTTCGCACCGTGCCACCAGGTTCTTAATTTCCTCTCTGTACTCAAACTCATCATTACCCGAGATACGGCCTACAATTGTTGTGTCATCAGCAAACTTATATATTGAGTTTGATGGAAACTTGGCTACACAATCATGGATGTACAGTGAGTACAGCAGGGGGCTGAGTACACAGCCTTGTGGGGCACCGGTGCTCAGAGTGATTGTAGAGGAGAGCTTGTCCCCTATTTTTACAGCCTGGGTCCTGTCTGTGAGGAAGTTGAAGATCCAGCTGCAGATCTGAGTGCCCAGGTTCCGGAGCTTAGGAATCAGTTTATTTGGAATGATGGTACTAAAGGCAGAGCTGTAGTCAATGAAAAGGAGCCTTTCGTATGCGTCTTTATTCTCCAGGTGTTCTAAGGAGGAATGTAGGGCCAGAGAGATGGCGTCTGCCGTTGACCTGTTGCTCGGGTAGGCGAATTGCAAAGCGTCAAGGTTGACTAGTAGGCTGTGGTTGATGTGTGCCATAACCAAAGATAGTGAGTTACACAACTGTCCAACAAAAGATTAAGCAGGTTAAAGACTTCTTGGAAATGTGGACAGAGAAATGGCAGATGGAGCTTAAATCTGGGCAAGTATGAGGTGTTGCAGTTTGGGAGGTCAAATATAAGAAGGAAGTATATGGTGAAATGTGGGACCGTTGTTCGTTGTACAGGGGGATCTTCAGGTGTTCCTTGAAAGTAGCAACACAAGGAGGCAGCGTGGTAAGGAAGGTCTACGGCATTCTTGCCTTCATCAGTCAGGGCACAGAGTATGAAAGCCAAGGAAGCACGTTGCAGCAGTGTAGATCTTTGTTCAGGTCTCGTTTGGAGTTTGTGTACAGTTCTTGTCACTGCAGTCCAGGAGGGGTGTGGAGGCTTTGATAGGGTGCAGCAGAGGTTCATTAAATGTTGCCTAGATTAAGGAGTATTAACTATGATAAGAGGCTTGGCAAACTTGGGTTGATTTCTCTGGAAAGTCAGAGGCTGAGAATTGATGTGATATGGTGGGTGTAGACGGGATAAATAGATAGTTAGAGTCCTTTCGCCAGGGTGAAAATGTCAAATACTCGAGGTCACAGGTTTAACATGAGAGGGGCAAAGTTTAAAGGAAATGTACAGGGCATGTTTAGTTTGAAATACAGAGATAGTAGTACCTGGAATGGACTCCCGAAGAAAGTAATGCATCTAGATACAACAGCAATGTTTAAAAGGCACATGCAGAGGCAGGAAATGGAGGTTTACAGGCCACATGTAAGCAGGTGGGAATGGTTAGATTTGTGTCATTGTCAGCATAGACATGGTGGGCTGGAAAACCTGCTCTTGTGCTATTCAGTTCTGTGTTGTCCGAGAGATCTTCCCTCTATACAGATCCACTCAAGGGTACTTTCTGGAGCACTGAGCATTGTGGGAACTACAGTTGCCATTGCTAATTGAATGGGTGTGAGGCTGAGCACTGGCAGGAGTGAGAGTTAGTTGGAGGTAGTCGGGCTAGTGTATTTGGGGATCGACCCACTTTCCTTCTGCTTGCCCTCTGTGTGATCGTAGTGGCCTGGGTGAGTCACACCTACCATTCCCTCTGACCCTGCTCGCTCCTTGGCACTGTCCCAGGAAAGAGGACCAGCCGGCAAGGGGACAGGGCCCAGACTACTGTTGGGGTGAGGAAGGGGAGATGGTAATCTTGTGTTTTACTCTTCTCAGGGAGACGCCTACCCAGAGCTGAAGCAGGATGTGAGCCAGGTGAGGGACGTTGGGCTGGAGGGAGGTGCAGCTACGGAGGTTGTGATGGTTGGGGAGAGCAGGGTGGGGTAGAATGTGATAAGGGGTCGAGGTTCAGAGTGATTAGGTGGGTGGTGGGGGATTTATGGGCCTGGCTGGGTATCAGCTAATGGGGAGAAGGCGCAGGGAACGGTGGGACTATGGCTGTTGGTTTCTCCTCTGGGTGGGGAGGAAGGAATCTCTCTGAGAATCTGGGTCTGACCTCTCTCGATTCCTCTCTCCAGATCATGGACGTCATTAGTGAGGGGGAGGCTGCCTTCCTGTCCTCCCTGCACCAGGGCCGACGAGTCATCAACAGAACTCTGGGGAAGATGGCGGTGGGGCAGACCTTCCCAGGTATCGGGGCAAGAAACAGCCTATACCCTCAACACCATGCCCAAGGTTGTCTCACACACACAAGTACATGGACTCGCACCCACTTCCCATTCTCTCTGTCTCCACTCCACTCGCCTTGCTGCACGTGCTGCTCATCTCCATCGGCATCACATTTGCCCCTCCTGTCATGCAAGCGACCTCCTGGCTACTCCTCCCTCCTTGTCTAACCCCCCCACGTCTAACCCCCCCACGTCTAACCCCCCCCACGTCTAACCCCCCCCACGTCTAACCCCCCCCACGTCTAACCCCCCCCACGTCTAACCCCCCCCACGTCTTAACCCCCCACGTCTTAACCCCCCACGTCTTAACCCCCCCACGTCTAACCCCCCCACGTCTAACCCCCCCACGTCTAACCCCCCCCACGTCTAACACACCCCCCCACGTCTAAAACTCTCCCATGTCTAACCCCCCCACGTCTAACCCCCCCACGTCTAAAACTCTCCCACACATCTAATCCACCCCCTCATGTCTAACCCCGTCTAACTCGCTCCTTACAAACTGCCCAGCTAACCCTAACCCCCTGTCTAAACCCCCCCTCCCCATCAACCCCTCCCAGCGACACAACCCCCTCCCTCCCTGTCAAACACCTCCCACCAACACAACCTGCTCCCTTTCCATCTAACCCCTCCCTCCCTGTCATCCCCCTCTGCAACCTGCTAATCCCACTCCCTTCCCCTCATCCCCTTCCCATTCCCTCCTGGCGTCCCCTCCCCAAAGCTCCTTGTCACCATGGGCTGGTGTTTCCCTCCTCCATTGCCCCGGGGACTGATGAGGGAGGGTGTGGGTGGGGCAAGGGCGGGACTGGGGAAGGGAGGGGTTGTGCTCTTGCCAGTGGTCAAACCCACCCCGCTCTCTGTCATTCCAGCGGACGTGGCCTGGTCACTCCATCGCAACCTGGGCTTTCCCCTCGACCTGATCAGCCTGATGCTGGAGGAGAAAGCCGTCACCATGGATACCGAGGGCCTGGATCGCTTGGCCCAAGAGGAGGCAGAGGTGTGGGGGAGAGGGGAGGGGGGAGGGGGTCATGGGGGGGGGTGGCCTGGTGGGCAGGGGCACTAGTAGACAGACAGAGTGTGCGGGTAGGTGGAGGGGCTGGCAGGGGTCTGGGGAATTGAGTGAGGGAGTGTGGGATTGGGTTGGGGCAGCAGCTAGTGGTGAACAGGGCAGGTTTAAACATTGGCTAAAGGCTCTTTCCCAATGATTCTCATCACTTTCTCCCCCTCCTCTAAACCCCGTTCCTGTCCAACCTCACCCCTACCCCACTCATCCTCCACCTCTCCCCACCCCCAGCGAGCACAAGGAGGCCCGTTGACTGTCATGGAGACTGAGGCAGCCCTGGACCCCCGCACCCTCCAGGAACTTCACCGGACTGGGGTCCCCTGCACTGACGATTCCCCCAAATACTCCTACAGCATCGACCAACAGGGCAGATATGGTAAAGGCAGTGCGTCGTCGGGGGTCTGGGGCCGCTAGGAGCTGGGAGGACGGTTGTAAGAGTGTAGGGAGAATGAAGGTGGGATTGGCGTAGGTTTAGTGCTCAGCATGGACTAGATGGGCCAAAGGGCCTATTTCTGTGCTGCACCACCCCACCCCCCATTCCATGCACCACACTCCACTCTGTGCCCCTCTCCCATGTTCAGTGTCCCACCCCCTCCTACGTTCTGTACACTGTCCCCCTTCACACCCCTCTCCACATCACCTCTCCACGTTCCATACACTCTCCCCTCCACCCCCCCTCCACATCACCTCTCCACGTTCCATACACTCTCCCCTTCACCCCCCCTCCACATCACCTCTCCACGTTCCATACACTCTCCCCTTCACCCCCCCTCCACATCACCTCTCCATGTTCCATACACTCTCCCCTCCACATCACCTCTCCACGTTCCATACACTCTCCCCTTCACCCCCCCTCCACATCACCTCCCCACGTTCCATGCACTCTCCCCTTCACCCCCCCTCCACATCACCTCTCCATGTTCCATACACTCTCCCCTCCACATCACCTCTCCACGTTCCATACACTCTCCCCTTCACCCCCCCTCCACATCACCTCCCCACGTTCCATGCACTCTCCCCTCCACACCCCCTCCACATCACCTCTCCATGTTCCATACACTCTCCCCTTCACCCCCGCTCCACATCACCTCTCCACGTTCCATACACTCTCCCCTTCACCCCCCTCCACATCACCTCTCCATGTTCCATACACTCTCCCCTCCACATCACCTCTCCACGTTCCATACACTCTCCCCTTCACCCCCCTCCACATCACCTCCCCACGTTCCATGCACTCTCCCCTCCACACCCCCTCCACATCACCTCTCCATGTTCCATACACTCTACCCTTCACCCCCCCTCCACATCACCTCTCCACGTTCCATACACTCTCCCCTCCACACCCCCTCTCCACCCCCCTCCACATCACCTCTCCACGTTCCATACACTCTCCCCTCCACACCCCCCCTCCACACCCCCCCTCCACACCCCCTCTCCACACCCCCCTCCACCCCCCTCCACATCACCTCTCCACGTTCCATACACTCTCCCCTCCACACCCCCTCTCCACACCCCCCCTCCACCCCCCTCCACATCACCCCTCCACGTTCCATACACTCTCCCCTCCACACCCCCTCTCCACCCCCCTCCACATCACCTCTCCACGTTCCATACACTCTCCCCTCCACACCCCCCCTCCACACCCCCTCTCCACACCCCCCCTCCACCCCCCTCCACATCACCTCTCCACGTTCCATACACTCTCCCCTCCACACCCCCTCTCCACACCCCCCCTCCACCCCCCTCCACATCACCCCTCCACGTTCCATACACTCTCCTCTCCACACCCCCTCTCCACCCCCCCTCCACATCACCTCTCCACGTTCCATACACTCTCCCCTCCACACCCGCTCTCCACCCCCCTCCACATCACCTCTCCACGTTCCATACACTCTACCCTTCACCCCCCCTCCACATCACCTCTCCACGTTCCATACACTCTCCCCTCCACACCCCCTCTCCACACCCCCTCTCCACACCCCCTCTCCACACCCCCCCTCCACCCCCCTCCACATCACCTCTCCACGTTCCATACACTCTCCCCTCCACACCTCCTCTCCACCCCCTCCACATCATCTCTCCACGTTCCATACACTCTCCCCTTCACCCCCCCTCCACCCCCCTCCACATCACCTCTCCACGTTCCATATACTCTCCCCTCCACATCACCCCTCCACGTTCCATACACTCTCCTCTCCACACCCCCTCTCCACCCCCCCTCCACATCACCTCTCTACGTTCCATACACTCTCCCCTCCACATCACCTCTCCACGTTCCATACACTCTCCCCTTCACCCCCCCTCCACATCACCTCTCCACGTTCCATGCACCCTCCCCGCCACGCCCCCTCTCCACCCCCCCTCCACATCACCTCTCCACGTTCCATACACTCTCCCCTCCACACCCCCTCTCCACCCCCCCTCCACATCACCTCTCCACGTTCCATACACTCTCCCCTCCACCCCCCTCCACATCACCTCTCCACGTTCCATATACTCTCCCCTCCACATCACCCCTCCACGTTCCATACACTCTCCTCTCCACACCCCCTCTCCACCCCCCCTCCACATCATCTCTCTACGTTCCATACACTCTCCCCTTCACCCCCCCTCCACATCACCTCTCCACGTTCCATACACTCTCCCCTTCACCCCCCCTCCACATCACCTCTCCACGTTCCATACACTCTCCCCTTCACCCCCCCTCCACCCCCCTCCACATCACCCCTCCATGTTCCATACACTCTCCTCTCCACACCCCCTCTCCACCCCCCTCCACATCACCTCTCCACGTTCCATACACTCTACCCTTCACCCCCCCTCCACATCACCTCTCCACGTTCCATACACTCTCCCCTCCACACCCCCCCTCCACCCCCCTCCACATCACCTCTCCACGTTCCATACACTCTCCCCTCCACACCCCCTCTCCACACCCCCTCTCCACACCCCCTCTCCACACCCCCCCTCCACCCCCCTCCACATCACCTCTCCACGTTCCATACACTCTCCCCTCCACACCTCCTCTCCACCCCCTCCACATCATCTCTCCACGTTCCATATACTCTCCCCTCCACATCACCCCTCCACGTTCCATACACTCTCCTCTCCACACCCCCTCTCCACCCCCCCTCCACATCACCTCTCTACGTTCCATACACTCTCCCCTCCACATCACCTCTCCACGTTCCATACACTCTCCCCTTCACCCCCCCTCCACATCACCTCTCCACGTTCCATACACTCTCCCCTCCACACCCCCTCTCCACCCCCCCTCCACATCACCTCTCCACGTTCCATACACTCTCCCCTCCACACCCCCTCCACATCACCTCTCCACGTTCCATACACTCTCCCCTCCACATCACCTCTCCACCCCCCTCCACATCATCTCTCCACGTTCCATACACTCTCCCCTCCACACCCCCTCCACATCACCTCTCCACGTTCCATATACTCTCCCCTCCACCCCCCTTCACCCCCCCTCCACATCACCTCTCCACGTTCCATACACTCTCCCCTTCACACCCCCTCCACATCACCTCTCCACGTTCCATACACTCTCCTTTCACCCCCCCTTCACATCCCATCCACATCACCTCTCCACGTTCCATACACTCTCCCCTCCACCCCCCTTCACCCCCCCTCCACATCACCTCTCCACGTTCCATACACTCTCCCCTCCACACCTCCTCTCCACCCCCCATCCACATCACCTCTCCACGTTCCATACACTCTCCCCTTCACACCCCCTCCACATCACCTCCACGTTCCATACACTCTCCCCTCCACCCCCCTTCACCCCCTCTCCACATCACCTCTCCATGTTCCATACACTCTCCCCTCCACCCCCCTTCACCCCTTCTCCACATCACCTCTCCACGTTCCATACACTCTCCCCTTCACACCCCCTTCACCCCCCCTCCACGTTCCATACACTCTCCCCTCCACCCCCCTTCACCCCCTCTTCACATCACCTCTCCAGGTTCCATACACTCTCCCCTCCACCCCCTTCACCCCCCCCACATCACCTCTCCACGTTCCATACACTCTCCCCTCCACACCCCTTCACCCCCTCTCCACATCACCTCTCCACGTTCCATACACTCTCCCCTTCACACCCCCTTCACCCCCCCTCCACGTTCCATACACTCTCCCCTTCACCCCCCTTCACCCCCCCTCCACATCACCTCTCCACGTTCCATACACTCTCCCCTTCACACCCCCTTCACCCCCCCTCCACGTTCCATACACTCTCCCCTTCACCCCCCTTCACCCCCCCTCCACATCACCTCTCCACGTTCCATACACTCTCCCCTCCACCCCCTTCACCCCCCCTCCACATCACCTCTCCACATTCCATACACTCTCCCCTTCACACCCCCTTCACCCCCCCTCCACGTTCCATACACTCTCCCCTCCACCCCCCTTCACCCCCTCTTCACATCACCTCTCCACGTTCCATCCACTCTCCCCTCCACACCCTTTCCACACCCCCTCTCCACACCCCCTCTCCACACCCCCTCTCCACACCCCCTCTCCACCCCCCCTCTCCACCCCCCCTCCACATCACCTCTCCACATTCCATACACTCTCCCCTCCACACCCCCTCTCCACCCCCCCTCCACATCACCTCTCCACGTTCCATACACTCTCCCCTCCACACCCCCTCTCCACCCCCCCTCCACATCACCTCTCCACGTTCCATACACTCTCCCCTCCACACCCCCTCCACATCACCTCTCCACGTTCCATACACTCTCCCCTTCACCCCCCCCTCCACATCACCTCTCCACGTTCCATACACTCTCCCCTCCACACCCCCTCCACATCACCTCTCCACGTTCCATACACTCTCCCCTTCACCCCCCCTCCACATCACCTCTCCACGTTCCATACACTCTCCCCTCCACACCCCCTCCACATCACCTCTCCACGTTCCATACACTCTCCCCTTCACCCCCCCTCCACATCACCTCTCCATGTTCCATACACTCTCCCCTTCACCCCCCTTCACCCCCTCTTCACATCACCTCTCCACGTTCCATACACTCTCCCCTCCACCCCCTTCACCCCCCCTCCACATCACCTCTCCACGTTCCATACACTCTCCCCTCCACCCCTTCACCCCCCCTTCACATCACCTCTCCACGTTCCATACACTCTCCCCTCCACACCCCCTCTCCACCCCCCCTCCACATCACCTCTCCACGTTCCATACACTCTCCCCTCCACACCCCCTCCACATCACCTCTCCACGTTCCATACACTCTCCCCTCCACACCCCCCCTCCACCCCCCTCCACATCACCTCTCCACGTTACATACACTCTCCCCTTCACCCCCCCCTCCACATCACCTCTCCATGTTCCATACACTCTCCCCTTCACCCCCCTTCACCCCCTCTTCACATCACCTCTCCACGTTCCATACACTCTCCCCTCCACACCCTTCACCCCCCCTCCACATCACCTCTCCACGTTCCATACACTCTCCCCTCCACCCCCCTTCACCCCCTCTCCACATCACCTCTCCACGTTCCATACACTCTCCCCTCCACACCCCTTCACCCCCTCTCCACATCACCTCTCCACGTTCCATACACTCTCCCCTCCACCCCCTTCACCCCCCCCACATCACCTCTCCACGTTCCATACACTCTCCCCTCCACACCCCTTCACCCCCTCTCCACATCACCTCTCCACGTTCCATACACTCTCCCCTCCACACCCCCCCTCCACCCCCCTCCACATCACCTCTCCACGTTCCATACACTCTCCCCTCCACCCCCCCTCTACCCCCCTCCACATCACCTCTCCACGTTCCATATACTCTCCCCTCCACATCACCCCTCCACGTTCCATACACTCTCCCCTCCACCCCCTTCACCCCCCTTCACATCACCTCTCCACGTTCCATACACTCTCCCCTCCACCCCCTTCACCACCCCCCACATCACCTCTCCACGTTCCATACACTCTCCCCTCCACCCCCTTCACCCCCCCTCTTCACATCACCTCTCCACATTCCATACACTCTCCCCTTCACCCCCCCTCTTCACATCACCTCTCCACGTTCCATACACTCTCCCCTCCACCCCCTTCACCCCCCCCACATCACCTCTCCACGTTCCATACACTCTCCCCTCCACCCCCTTCACCCCCCCTTCACATCACCTCTCCACGTTCCATACACTCTCCCCTCCACCCCCTTCACCCCCCCCCACATCACCTCTCCACGTTCCATACACTCTCCCCTCCACCCCCTTCACCCCCCCTCTTCACATCACCTCTCCACGTTCCATACACTCTCCCCTCCACCCCCTTCACCCCCTCTTCACATCACCTCTCCACGTTCCATCCACTCTCCCCTCCACCCCCCCTCTCCACCCCCCCTCCACATCACCTCTCCACACCACCTCTCCACGTTCCATATACTCTCCCCTCCACCCCCGTCACCCCCCTCTTCACATCACCTCTCCACGTTCCATACACTCTCCCCTGCACACCCCCTCTCCACCCCCCCTCCACATCACCTCTCCACGTTCCATACACTCTCCCCTCCACACCCCCCCTCCACCCCCCTCCACATCACCTCTCCATGTTCCATACACTCTCCCCTCCACCCCCCTTCACCCCCTCTTCACATCACCTCTCCACGTTCCATACACTCTCCCCTCCACACCCTTCACCCTCCTCCACATCACCTCTCCACATTCCATACACTCTCCCCTTCACCCCCCCCTCCACATCACCTCTCCACGTTCCATACACTCTCCCCTCCACCCCCTTCACCCCCCCTTCACATCACCTCTCCACGTTCCATACACTCTCCCCCCCACCCCCTTCACCCCCTCTTCACATCACCTCTCCATGTTCCATACACTCTCCCCTCCACCCCCCTTCACCCCCTCTTCACATCACCTCTCCACGTTCCATACACTCTCCCCTCCACACCCTTCACCCTCCTCCACATCACCTCTCCACATTCCATACACTCTCCCCTTCACCCCCCCCCTCCACATCACCTCTCCACGTTCCATACACTCTCCCCTCCACCCCCTTCACCCCCCCTTCACATCACCTCTCCACGTTCCATACACTCTCCCCCCCACCCCCTTCACCCCCTCTTCACATCACCTCTCCACGTTCCATCCACTCTCCCCTCCACACCCCCTCTCCACCCCCCCTCCACATCACCTCTCCACGTTCCCCTTATACATTCCATTCCATTCCCTGCCCCTCTTTGCACCCTCTCCTTGTCCCCTCTCTACGATCCCCCCTGCGTTCCGTGCCTCTTTCTGTGTTCCCTTGTTGCATTTCGTGCACCACGTCCCACGCACTATCCTTCCCCATCCTGACTATGTTTGTTGGCCTGTTTTGCAGTGTTTCCCCGATGCCAGGCAGTTGTCCTGGCCCTGAGCCTTGGCCGTGGCCTGGTGCAGGAGCTGGGAGCTGGACAGCGGTGTCAGGTCTTTCTGGACAGAACCAACTTCTATAGCGAACAGGGTGGTCAGAGCTCTGACCAGGGCTTCATGGTGAGAGAAGGGCAGCAGGTAGGTCAGGGGTCAGGGGTCACCTGATTCCTTCAGCACTCACAACTTTACACTTTGACAAGGTCCCACATGGGAGGCTGGTCCAGAAGCCAAGATCCTAAGTGTTTTTAGTCAGTTGGGTACAAAATTAGCCTGGTGGTCGTGGAATGGTTATTCATATTGAAGGTCAGTGGCCAGAGAAGTGCCAGGTATTGGCGCTAAGTCATCTCCGTTACTGGTGTAGGTGAGAACATACGGTGGGTGCCATGGTTTGTCAGTTTGCAGATGACACCAAAATTGGTGGTGTGGTGGACAGTGAAGAACGTTGCAATAGGATCAAGATCAGCTGGGAAAGTGGGTAAGGGAATGGCTGCAGGAACAAGGACAAAATGATACATTTCAGAACGTTAAACCAGGGCAGGACTCACCGAGTAAACAGTGGGGTCCTGCGGAGTGTTGTAGACCTCGAAGTACAAAAGTTCAATGCAGATGCCTCCCAGAAAGAAACACAGGTAGACCGGGTGGTGAAGAAAACGGTGGGCAGAGCAGAGAGTTGGGACAGCACGTTCCAGCTGTACAAGATGTCAGTGACGCCACACTTGGACCATGGGTACAGTTCTGGTCACACTGCTAAAGGAAGGACGTTAAGCTGCAAAGAGTGCAGAAAGGAATCACGGAGATGTTACTGCGACTGGAGGTACTGGGGAGCTGGGTAGTCTGACAAGTGACATGTAGAATGAGGCACAACTAGTCAGTCTCTGTTCCCAGGTATCAGTGTGAGGGAGCAGCTCCAAAGAGGAACAAATGGGTAAACACAGAGTGGCTGGTATCAGGAACGAGCTGCTGGGGGTGATGGTGGAGACAGGAACAGTAACAACAGCTCAGGGACATCTGGACAAGCATGAACGAGCAGGGCATATTCAGATAGGGAATTGCCCCAGACAAGTGAGATTAGATGTAGTGGTTGACATAGACTGGTCAACAGGCTGAGGGACATGTTTCTGTGACCAGCTGTGCAAGATGATCAGGTGCCCAAGCTGCCCAGGTGTATAAGGTGACCAGGTATGTAAGGTGCCCAGGTGTGTAAGGTGACCAGGTGCCCAGGTGTGCAAGGTGACCAGGTGCCAGGGGTATACGGTATGACTGTGTGTACGGTGTTTAGTGGAAAGGGGGGCTGTGGGCCGGGCTGGATGGTCTCACAGTACTGATCCCACCGTTTCTCTGTTCCCCCAGGATGAGGTGCTCCCAGTCCTGGACGTGCAAGTGGTTGGGGGATTTGTTGTCCACGTGGTCTCTGTCCCAGAGTCGCTGCGTGTTGGTGACCGGCTGGAACTGTTTGTCGATGAGGTGGCGTATTCCAACTGACCCCACCCCCCCCACAACCCCAATCCCCCAATCCTTGACCCAGGGTGTAACCCATGGACCTGACACTGCGGCTGTTTGGTAGCCTGTGTTTGATCCCTGGTCTGTGTGATGTGACAGTGTATGATGGTTGGTGTTGTCATCCTGGTCTGTGTGGTGACGGTCAGTATGTGACGGTCTGTCTGTGTGACGGTCTGTGTAGACGGTCAGTGTGTGTGACGGTCTGTGTGGTGACGGTCAGTGTGTGTGACGGTCTTTGTGGTGACAGTCAGTGTGTGTGATAGTCTGTGTGTGGTGACGGTCAGTGTGTGTGACGGTCAGTGTGGTGACGGTCAGTGTGTGTGACGGTCAGTGTGTGGTGACGGTCAGTGTGTGTGACGGTCAGTGTGTGTGACGGTCTGTGTGTGTGACGGTCAGTGTGGTGACGGTCAGAGTGTGTGACGGTCTGTGTGGTGACGGTCAATGTGTGGTGACGGTCAGTGTGTGGTGACGGTCAGTGTGTGGTGACGGTCAGTGTAGTGACGGTCAGTGTGTGGTGACGGTCAATGTGTGGTGACGGTCAGTGTGTGTGACGGTCAGTGTGTGTGACGGTCAGTGTGTGTGACGGTCTGTGGTGACGGTCAGTGTGGTGACGGTCAGTGTAGTGACGGTATGTGTGGTGACGGTCTGTGGTGACGGTCAGTGTGTGTGACGGTCAGTGTGTGGTGACGGTCTGTGTGGTGACAGTGTGTGTGACGGTCAGTGTGTGGTGACGGTCAGTGTGTGTGACGGTCAGTGTGTGTGACGGTCAGTGTGGTGACAGTCTGTGTGTGGTGACGGTCTGTGTGTGTGACGGTCAGTGTGGTGACGGTCAGTGTGGTGACGGTCTGTGTGGTGACGGTCAGTGTGGTGACGGTCAGTGTGTGTGACGGTCAGTGTGTGGTGACGGTCAGTGTGTGTGACGGTCAGTGTGTGTGACGGTCTGTGTGTGACGGTCTGTGTGTGACGGTCTGTGTGTGACGGTCTGTGTGTGTGACGGTCTGTGTGGTGACGGTCAGTGTGTGTGACGGTCAGTGTGTGTGACGGTCTGTGTGGTGACGGTCTGTGTGGTGACGGTCAGTGTGGTGACGGTCAGTGTGGTGACGGTCTGTGTGGTGACGGTCAGTGTGGTGACGGTCAATGTGTGGTGACGGTCAGTGTGTGTGACGGTCAGTGTGTGTGACGGTCTGTGGTGACGGTCAGTGTGTGGTGACGGTCAGTGTAGTGACGGTCTGTGTGGTGACGGTCTGTGGTGACGGTCAGTGTGTGTGACGGTCAGTGTGTGGTGACGGTCTGTGTGGTGACAGTGTGTGTGACGGTCAGTGTGTGGTGACGGTCAGTGTGTGTGACGGTCAGTGTGTGTGACGGTCTGTGTGTGACGGTCTGTGTGTGACGGTCTGTGTGTGTGACGGTCTGTGTGGTGACGGTCAGTGTGTGTGACGGTCAGTGTGTGTGACGGTCAGTGTGTGTGACGGTCTGTGTGGTGACGGTCTGTGTGGTGACGGTCAGTGTGGTGACGGTCAGTGTGGTGACGGTCTGTGTGGTGACGGTCAGTGTGGTGACGGTCAGTGTGTGTGACGGTCTGTGTGGTGACGGTCAGTGTGTGTGACGGTCAGTGTGTGTGACGGTCAGTGTGTGTGCCGGTCTGTGTGGTGACGGTCAGTGTGTGTGACGGTCAGTGTATGGTGACGGTCAGTGTGTGTGACGGTCTGTGGTGACGGTCAGTGTGTGGTGACGGTCAGTGTGTGTGACGGTCAGTGTGGTGACGGTCAGTGTGTGTGACGGTCAGTGTGTGGTGACGGTCAGTGTGTGGTGACGGTCAGTGTGTGGTGACGGTCAGTGTGGTGACGGTCTGTGTGTGGTGACGGTCAGTGTGGTGACGGTCAGTGTGTGTGGTGATGGTCAGTGTGTGGTGATGGTCAGTGTGTGGTGACGGTCAGTGTGTTGTGACGGTCAGTGTGTGGTGACGGTCAGTGTGTGTGGTGACGGTCAGTGTGTGGTGACGGTCAGTGTGTGTGTGACGGTCAGTGTGTGTGACGGTCAGTGTGTGGTGACGGTCTGTGTGTGGTGACGGTCAGTGTGTGGTGACGGTCAGTGTGTGTGTGACGGTCAGTGTGTAGTGACGGTCTGTGTGTGTGACGGTCAGTGTGTGTGACGGTCAGTGTGGTGACGGTCAGTGTGGTGACGGTCAGTGTGTGGTGACGGTCAGTGTGTGTGACAGTGTGTGGTGACGGTCAGTGTGTGTGTGACAGTCTGTGTGTGTGACGGTCTGTGTGTGTGACGGTCAGTGTGTGACGGTCTGTGTGTGTGACGGTCAGTGTGTGTGACGGTCTGTGTGACGGTCAGTGTGTGTGACGGTCAGTGTGTGGTGACGGTCAGTGTGTGTGACGGTCTGTGTGGTGACGGTCAGTGTGTGGTGACGGTCTGTGTGGTGACGGTCAGTGTGTGTGACGGTCAGTGTGTGTGACGGTCAGTGTGTGGTGACGGTCAGTGTGGTGACGGTCTGTGTGTGTGACGGTCAGTGTGTGTGAAGGTCAGTGTGTGTGACGGTCTGTGTGTGTGTGACGGTCAGTGTGTGTGACGGTCTGTGTGTGACGGTCTGTGTGGTGACGGTCTGTGTGGTGACGGTCTGTGTGTGTGACGGTCTGTGTGGTGACGGTCAGTGTGTGTGACGGTCTGTGTGGTGACGGTCTGTGTGGTGACGGTCAGTGTGTGTGACGGTCAGTGTGTGGTGACGGTCAGTGTGTGTGACGGTCAGTGTGTGTGACGGTCTGTGTGTGACGGTCTGTGTGTGTGACGGTCAGTGTGTGTGACGGTCAGTGTGTGTGACGGTCAGTGTGGTGACGGTCTGTGTGGTGACGGTCAGTGTGGTAACAGTCAGTCTGTGTGACGGTCAGTGTGGTGACGGTCTGTGTGTGTGTGACGGTCAATGTAGTGACCGTCTGTGTGTGTGACGGTCTGTGTGTGTGTGACGGTCTGTGTGGTGACGGTCAGTGTGGTGACGGTCTGTGTGTGTGTGACGGTCAGTGTGTGTGTGACGGTCAGTGTGTGGTGACGGTCTGTGTGGTGACGGTCAGTGTGGTGACGGTCAGTGTGGTGACGGTCTGTGTGTGTGTGACGGTCAGTGTGTGGTGACGGTCAGTGTGTGGTGACGGTCAGTGTGTGTGACGGTCAGTGTGTGTGACGGTCTGTGTGTGACGGTCAGTGTGTGTGACGGCCAGTGTGGTGACGGTCAGTGTGGTGACGGTCAGTGTGACGGTCTGTGTGGTGACGGTCAGTGTGTGGTGACGGTCAGTGTGTGTGACGGTCAGTGTGTGTGACGGTCTGTGTGTGTGACGGTCAGTGTGTGTGACGGTCTGTGTGGTGACGGTCAGTGTGTGTGACGGTCAGTGTGTGTGACGGTCTGTGTGTGACGGTCTGTGTGTGACGGTCTGTGTGGTGACGGTCAGTGTGGTGACGGTCAGTCTGTGTGACGGTCTGTGTGGTGACGGTCAGTGTGTGGTGACGGTCAGTGTGTGTGAGACGGTCAGTGTGTGTGACGGTCAGTGTGTGGTGACGGTCAGTGTGTGGTGACGGTCAGTGTGTGTGACGGTCAGTGTGTGTGACGGTCAGTGTGGTGACGGTCAGTGTGTGGTGACGGTCAGTGTGTGTGACGGTCAGTGTGGTGACGGTCAGTGTGGTGACGGTCTGTGTGTGTGACGGTCAGTGTGTGGTGACGGTCTGTGT
This sequence comes from Mobula hypostoma, assembly GCF_963921235.1. Classification (NCBI taxonomy): domain Eukaryota; kingdom Metazoa; phylum Chordata; class Chondrichthyes; order Myliobatiformes; family Myliobatidae; genus Mobula; species Mobula hypostoma. Next base: position 117,547,077 of record NC_086098.1, on the reverse strand, counting down.
GGTGACGGTCAGTGTGTGGTGACGGTCAGTGTGTGTGTGACGGTCAGTGTGTGTGGTGACGGTCAGTGTGTGTGTGACGGTCAGTGTGTGTGTGACGGTCAGTGTGTGTGACGGTCTGTGTGGTGACGGTCTGTGTGTGACGGTCTGTGTGTGTGACGGTCAGTGTGTGGTGACGGTCAGTGTGTGGTGACGGTCAGTGTGTGTGACGGTCTGTGTGTGACGGTCAGTGTGTGGTGACGGTCTGTGTGGTGACGGTCAGTGTGTGGTGACGGTCAATGTGTGTGACGGTCTGTGTGGACGGTCAGTGTGTGTGACGGTCAGTGTGTGGTGACGGTCAGTGTGGTGACGGTCAGTGTGGTGACGGTCTGTGTGTGTGACGGTCAGTGTGTGGTGACGGTCTGTGTGGTGACGGTCAGTGTGTGGTGACGGTCAGTGTGTGGTGACGGTCTGTGTGGTGACGGTCTGTGTGTGTGACGGTCTGTGTGGTGACGGTCAGTGTGTGGTGACGGTCTGTGTGGTGACGGTCAGTGTGTGGTGACAGTCTGTGTGGTGACGGTCAGTGTGGTGACGGTCAGTGTGGTGACGGTCTGTGTGTGTGACGGTCAGTGTGTGGTGACGGTCTGTGTGGTGACGGTCAGTGTGTGTGTGACGGTCAGTGTGTGTGGTGACGGTCAGTGTGTGGTGACGGTCAGTGAGTATGACGGTCTGTGTGGTGACGGTCAATGTGTGTGACGGTCTGTGTGGACGGTCAGTGTGTGTGACGGTCAGTGTGTGGTGACGGTCAGTGTGTGTGTGACGGTCAGTGTGTGGTGACGGTCTGTGTGGTGACGGTCTGTCTGTGTGACGGTCAGTGTGTGGTGACGGTCTGTGTGTGTGACGGTCAGTGTGTGTGACGGTCTGTGTGGACGGTCAGTGTGTGGTGACGGTCTGTGTGTGTGACGGTCAGTGTGTGGTGACGGTCTGTGTGGTGACGGTCAGTGTGTGGTGACGGTCAGTGTGTGGTGACGGTCAGTGTGTGTGTGACGGTCAGTGTGTGTGACGGTCAGTGTGTGGTGACGGTCAGTGTGTGTGTGACGGTCAGTGTGTGTGACGGTCAGTGTGGTGACGGTCAGTGTGTGTGGTGACGGTCAGTGTGTGTGTGACGGTCAGTGTGTGTGACGGTCAGTGTGGTGACGGTCTGTGTGGTGACGGTCTGTGTGGTGACGGTCTGTGTGTGACGGTCAGTGTGGTGACGGTCTGTGTGTGTGTGACGGTCAGTGTGTGTGACGGTCAGTGTGTGTGGTGACGGTCAGTGTGTGTGGTGACGGTCAGTGTGTGTGACGGTCAGTGTGTGGTGACGGTCAGTGTGTGTGACGGTCTGTGTGTGTGACGGTCTGTGTGGTGACGGTCAGTGTGGTGACGGTCTGTGTGTGTGACGGTCAGTGTGGTGACGGTCTGTGTGTGTGACGGTCAGTGTGGTGACGGTCAGTGTGTGGTGACGGTCAGTGTGGTGACGGTCTGTGTGTGTGACGGTCTCTGTGTGTGACGGTCAGTGTGGTGACGGTCAGTGTGTGGTGACGGTCTGTGTGGTGACGGTCAGTGTGTAGTGACGGTCAGTGTGTGTGTGACGGTCAGTGTGGTGACGGTCAGTGTGTGGTGACGGTCAGTGTGGTGACGGTCTGTGTGTGTGACGGTCTGTGTGTGTGACGGTCAGTGTGGTGACGGTCTGTGTGGTGACGGTCTGTGTGGTGACGGTCTGTGTGGTGACGGTCAGTGTATGTGTGACGGTCTGTGTGGTGACGGTCAGTGTGTGGTGACGGTCTGTGTGGTGACGGTCAGTGTGTAGTGACGGTCTGTGTGGTGACGGTCAGTGTGGTGACGGTCAGTGTGTGTGACGGTCAGTGTGTGTGACGGTCTGTGTGTGTGACGGTCAGTGTGGTGACGGTCAGTGTGTGGTGACGGTCAGTGTGTGTGACGGTCAGTGTGTGTGACGGTCAGTGTGTGGTGACGGTCTGTGTGGTGACGGTCTGTGTGTGTGACGGTCAGTGTGGTGACGGTCAGTGTGTGGTGACGGTCAGTGTGGTGACGGTCTGTGTGTGTGACGGTCTGTGTGTGTGACGGTCTGTGTGGTGACGGTCAGTGTGTGGTGACGGTCTGTGTGTGGTGACGGTCAGTGTGTGTGACGGTCAGTGTGGTGACGGTCAGTGTGTGGTGACGGTCAGTGTGTGTGACGGTCAGTGTGTGTGACGGTCTGTGTGTGTGACGGTCTGTGTGTGTGACGGTCAGTGTGGTGACGGTCAGTGTGTGGTGACGGTCAGTGTGTGTGACGGTCAGTGTGTGGTGACGGTCAGTGTGTGGTGACGGTCTGTGTGTGTGACGGTCAGTGTGGTGACGGTCAGTGTGTGGTGACGGTCAGTGTGTGGTGACGGTCTGTGTGGTGACGGTCAGTGTGTAGTGACGGTCTGTGTGGTGACGGTCAGTGTGGTGACGGTCAGTGTGTGGTGACGGTCAGTGTGTGTGACGGTCAGTGTGTGTGACGGTCAGTGTGTGGTGACGGTCTGTGTGGTGACGGTCTGTGTGTGTGACGGTCAGTGTGGTGACGGTCAGTGTGTGGTGACGGTCAGTGTGGTGACGGTCTGTGTGTGTGACGGTCTGTGTGTGTGACGGTCTGTGTGGTGACGGTCAGTGTGTGGTGACGGTCAGTGTGTGGTGACGGTCAGTGTGTGTGACGGTCAGTGTGGTGACGGTCAGTGTGTGGTGACGGTCAGTGTGTGTGACGGTCAGTGTGTGTGACGGTCTGTGTGTGTGACGGTCAGTGTGTGTGACGGTCAGTGTGTGGTGACGGTCAGTGTGTGGTGACGGTCTGTGTGTGTGACGGTCAGTGTGGTGACGGTCAGTGTGTGGTGACGGTCAGTGTGTGGTGACGGTCTGTGTGTGTGACGGTCAGTGTGTGTGACGGTCAGTGTGTGGTGACGGTCAGTGTGTGTGACGGTCAGTGTGTGTGACGGTCAGTGTGTGGTGACGGTCAGTGTGTGGTGACGGTCAATGTGTGTGACGGTCTGTGTGTGTGACGGTCAGTGTGTGGTGACGGTCTGTGTGTGTGACGGTCAGTGTGGTGACGGTCAGTGTGTGGTGACGGTCTGTGTGTGTGACGGTCAGTGTGTGGTGACGGTCTGTGTGGTGACGGTCTGTGTGTGTGACGGTCAGTGTGGTGACGGTCAGTGTGTGGTGACGGTCAGTGTGGTGACGGTCTGTGTGTGTGACGGTCTGTGTGTGTGACGGTCTGTGTGGTGACGGTCAGTGTGTGGTGACGGTCAGTGTGTGTGACGGTCAGTGTGGTGACGGTCAGTGTGTGGTGACGGTCAGTGTGTGGTGACGGTCTGTGTGTGTGACGGTCAGTGTGTGGTGACGGTCTGTGTGGTGACGGTCTGTGTGTGTGACGGTCAGTGTGGTGACGGTCAGTGTGGTGACGGTCTGTGTGTGTGACGGTCTGTGTGTGTGACGGTCTGTGTGGTGACGGTCAGTGTGTGGTGACGGTCTGTGTGTGGTGACGGTCAGTGTGTGTGACGGTCAGTGTGGTGACGGTCAGTGTGTGGTGACGGTCAGTGTGTGTGACGGTCAGTGTGTGTGACGGTCTGTGTGTGTGACGGTCAGTGTGTGTGACGGTCAGTGTGTGTGACGGTCAGTGTGTGGTGACGGTCAGTGTGTGGTGACGGTCAGTGTGGTGACGGTCAGTGTGGTGACGGTCAGTGTGTGGTGACGGTCAGTGTGTGTGACGGTCAGTGTGTGTGACGGTCAGTGTGTGGTGACGGTCAGTGTGTGTGACGGTCAGTGTGTGTGACGGTCAGTGTGTGGTGACGGTCAGTGTGTGGTGACGGTCTGTGTGTGTGACGGTCAGTGTGTGTGACGGTCAGTGTGTGGTGACGGTCTGTGTGTGGTGACGGTCTGTGTGTGTGACGGTCAGTGTGTGTGACGGTCAGTGTGTGTGACGGTCTGTGTGGTGACGGTCTGTGTGACGGTCAGTGTGGTGACGGTCAGTGTGGTGACAGTCAGTGTGTGTGACGGTCAGTGTGTGTCACGGTCAGTGTGTGTGACGGTCTGTGTGTGTGACGGTCAGTGTGTGTGACGGTCTGTGTGGTGACGGTCAGTGTGTGTCACGGTCAGTGTGTGTGACGGTCAGTGTGGTGACGGTCAGTGTGTGGTGACGGTCAGTGTGTGTGTGACGGTCTGTGTGTGTGACGGTCAGTGTGTGTGACGGTCTGTTTGGTGACGGTCTGTTTGGTGACGGTCAGTGTGTGGTGACGGTCAGTGTGTGGTGACGGTCTGTGTGGTGATGGTCAGTGTGTGTGACGGTCTGTGTGGTGACGGTCAGTGTGTGATGACGGTCAGTGTGTGGTGACGGTCAGTCTCTGTGACGGTCTGTGTGTGGTGACGGTCAGTGTGTGTGTGACGGTCTGTGTGGTGACGGTCAGTGTGGTGACGGTCAGTGTGGTGACGGTCAGTGTGTGACGGTCAGTGTGTGTGTGACGGTCTGTGTGGTGACGGTCAGTGTGGTGACGGTCAGTGTGGTGACGGTCAGTGTGTGTGACGGTCAGTGTGTGTGACGGTTTGTGTGTGTGACGGTCTGTGTGTGTGACGGTCTGTGTGGACGGTCAGTGTGTGTGACGGTCAGTGTCTGTGACGGTCAGTGTGGTGACGGTCAGTGTGGTGACGGTCAGTGTGTGTGACGGTCAGTGTGTGTGACGGTCAGTGTGGTGACGGTCTGTGTGGTGACGGTCAGTGTGGTGACGGTCTGTGTGGTGACGGTCTGTGTGTGTGACGGTCAGTGTGTGGTGACGGTCTGTGTGTGTCACGGTCAGTGTGGTGACGGTCAGTGTGGTGACGGTCAGTGTGGTGACGGTCAGTGTGTGTCACGGTCTGTGTGTGTGACGGTCTGTGTGTGGTGACGGTCAGTGTGTGTGTGACGGTCTGTGTGGTGACGGTCAGTGTGGTGACGGTCAGTGTGGTGACGGTCAATGTGTGTGACGGTCAGTGTGTGTGACGGTCTGTGTGGTGACGGTGTGGTGACGGTCTGTGTGGTGACGGTCAGTGTGGTGACGGTCAGTGTGGTGACGGTCAGTGTGGTGACGGTCTGTGTGTGTGACGGTCAGTGTGTGTGACGGTCAGTGTGGTGACGGTCTGTGTGTGTCACGGTCAGTGTGTGTCACGGTCAGTGTGTGGTGACGGTCAGTGTGTGGTGACGGTCTGTGTGTGTCACGGTCAGTGTGGTGACGGTCAGTGTGTGTGACGGTCAGTGTGTGGTGACGGTCAGTGTGTGGTGACGGTCAGTGTGTGGTGACGGTCAGTGTGGTGACGGTCAGTGTGGTGACGGTCTGTGTGGACGGTCGGTGTGTGTGACGGTCTGTGTGGTGACGGTCTGTGTGGTGACGGTCAGTGTGTGGTGACGGTCTGTGTGTGTGACGGTCTGTGTGGTGACGGTCAGTGTGTGGTGACGGTCTGTGTGTGTGACGGTCTGTGTGGTGACGGTCTGTGTGTGTGACGGTCAGTGTGGTGACGGTCAGTGTGTGTGACGGTCAGTGTGTGTGACGGTCTGTGTGGTGACAGTCTGTGTGACGGTCAGTGTGGTGACGGTCAGTGTGGTTACGGTCAGTGTGTGTGACGGTCTGTGTGTGACGGTCTGTGTGGTGACGGTCAGTGTGTGTGACGGTCAGTGTGTGTGACGGTCTGTCTGTGGTGACGGTCAGTGTGTGTGACGGTCAGTGTGTGGTGACGGTCAGTGTGTGGTGACGGTCAGAGTGTGTGACGGTCAGTTTGTGTGACGGTCAGTGTGTGTGACGGTCTGTCTGTGGTGACGGTCAGTGTGTGTGACGGTCAGTGTGTGGTGACGGTCAGTGTGTGGTGACGGTCAGTGTGTGTGACGGTCAGTGTGTGTGACGGTCTGTCTGTGGTGACGGTCAGTGTGTGTGACGGTCTGTGTGTGTGACGGTCTGTGTGTGTGACGGTCTGTGTGTGACGGTCTGTGTGGTGACGGTCAGTGTGGTGACGGTCTGTGTGTGTGACGGTCAGTGTGTGGTGACAGTCAGTGTGTGTGTGACGGTCTGTGTGACGGTCAGTGTGTGTGACGGTCAGTGTGTGTGACAGTGTGTGGTGACGGTCAGTGTGTGTGACGGTCAGTGTGGTGACGGTCTGTGTGTGTGACGGTCTGTGTGTGTGACGGTCTGTGTGTGACGGTCTGTGTGGTGACGGTCAGTGTGGTGACGGTCTGTGTGTGTGACGGTCAGTGTGTGGTGACGGTCAGTGTGTGTGTGACGGTCTGTGTGACGGTCAGTGTGTGTGACGGTCAGTGTGTGTGACAGTGTGTGGTGACGGTCAGTGTGTGTGACGGTCAGTGTGTGTGACGGTCTGTCTGTGGTGACGGTCAGTGTGTGGTGACGGTCTGTGTGACGGTCTGTGTGGTGACGGTCAGTGTGTGTGACGGTCAGTGTGTGTGACGGTCAGTGTGGTGACGGTCAGTGTGTGTGACGGTCAGTGTGTGTGACGGTCTGTCTGTGTGACGGTCTGTGTGTGGTGACAGTCAGTGTGTGTGACAGTGTGTGTGAGACGGTCTGTGTGGTGACGGTCAGTGTGTGTGACGGTCAGTGTGTGTGACGGTCAGTGTGGTGACGGTCAGTGTGTGTGACGGTCTGTGTGGTGACGGTCTGTGTGTGTGACGGTCTGTGTGTGTGACGGTCTGTGTGGTGACGGTCAGTGTGGTGACGGTCAGTGTGTGGTGACGGTCAGTGTGTGTGACGGTCAGTGTGGTGACGGTCAGTGTGTGGACGGTCAGTGTGTGTGACGGTCAGTGTGGTGACGGTCAGTGTGTGTGACGGTCTGTGTGGTGACGGTCTGTGTGTGTGACGGTCTGTGTGTGTGACGGTCTGTGTGGTGACGGTCAGTGTGGTGACGGTCAGTGTGTGGTGACGGTCAGTGTGTGTGACGGTCAGTGTGGTGACGGTCAGTGTGGTGACGGTCAGTGTGTGTGACGGTCAGTGTGACGGTCAGTGTGTGGTGACGGTCTGTGTGTGTGACGGTCAGTGTGTGGTGACGGTCTGTGTGTGTCGACGGTCAGTGTGGTGACGGTCAGTGTGTGTGACGGTCAGTGTGTGGTGACGGTCAGTGTGGTGACGGTCAGTGTGGTGACGGTCTGTGTGGACGGTCGGTGTGTGTGACGGTCGGTGTGGTGACGGTCTGTGTGGTGACGGTCAGTGTGGTGACGGTCAGTGTGTGTGACGGTCAGTGTGACGGTCAGTGTGTGGTGACGGTCAGTGTGACGGTCAGTGTGTGTCACGGTCTGTGTGTGTGACGGTCAGTGTGTGGTGACGGTCAGTGTGTGGTGACGGTCAGTGTGTGTGACGGTCTGTGTGGTGACGGTCAGTGTGGTGACGGTCAGTGTGTGTGACGGTCAGTCTGGTGACGGTCAGTGTGTGTGACGGTCAGTGTGTGGTGACGGTCAGTGTGTGGTGACGGTCTGTGTGTGTCACGGTCAGTGTGGTGACGGTCTGTGTGTGTGACGGTCTGTGTGGTGACGGTCAGTGTGGTGACGGTCTGTGTGGACGGTCGGTGTGTGTGACGGTCTGTGTGGTGACGGTCTGTGTGGTGACGGTCAGTGTGTGGTGACGGTCTGTGTGTGACGGTCAGTGTGTGTGACGGTCAGTGTGGTGACGGTCTGTGTGTGTGACGGTCTGTGTGTGGTGACGGTCTGTGTGGACGGTCAGTGTGTGGTGACGGTCTGTGTGTGTGACGGTCTGTGTGGTGACGGTCAGTGTGGTGACGGTCTGTGTGGTGACGGTCAGTGTGTGGTGACGGTCTGTGTGTGTGACGGTCTGTGTGGTGACGGTCTGTGTGTGTGACGGTCAGTGTGGTGACGGTCAGTGTGGTGACGGTCAGTGTGTGTGACGGTCAGTGTGTGTGACAGTCTGTGTGACGGTCAGTGTGGTGACGGTCAGTGTGGTGACGGTCAGTGTGTGTGACGGTCTGTGTGTGACGGTCTGTGTGGTGACGGTCAGTGTGTGTGACGGTCAGTGTGTGTGACGGTCAGTGTGTGTGACGGTCTGTCTGTGGTGACGGTCAGTGTGTGTGACGGTCAGTGTGTGGTGACGGTCAGTGTGTGGTGACGGTCAGAGTGTGTGACGGTCAGTGTGTGTGACGGTCAGTGTGTGTGACGGTCTGTGTGTGTGACGGTCTGTGTGTGACGGTCTGTGTGGTGACGGTCAGTGTGGTGACGGTCTGTGTGTGTGACGGTCAGTGTGTGGTGACAGTCAGTGTGTGTGTGACGGTCTGTGTGACGGTCAGTGTGTGTGACGGTCAGTGTGTGTGACAGTGTGTGGTGACGGTCAGTGTGTGTGACGGTCAGTGTGGTGACGGTCTGTGTGTGTGACGGTCTGTGTCTGTGACGGTCTGTGTGTGACGGTCTGTGTGGTGACGGTCAGTGTGGTGACGGTCTGTGTGTGTGATGGTCAGTGTGTGGTGACAGTCAGTGTGTGTGTGACGGTCTGTGTGACGGTCAGTGTGTGTGACGGTCAGTGTGTGTGACGGTCAGTGTGTGTGACAGTGTGTGGTGACGGTCAGTGTGTGTGACGGTCAGTGTGTGTGACGGTCTGTCTGTGGTGACGGTCAGTGTGTGGTGACGGTCTGTGTGACGGTCTGTGTGGTGACGGTCAGTGTGTGTGACGGTCAGTGTGTGTGACGGTCAGTGTGGTGACGGTCAGTGTGTGTGACGGTCAGTGTGTGTGACGGTCTGTGTGTGTGACGGTCTGTGTGTGGTGACGGTCAGTGTGGTGACGGTCAGTGTGTGGAAGGTCAGTGTGTGTGAAGGTCAGTGTGGTGACGGTCAGTGTGGTGACGGTCAGTGTGTGTGACGGTCAGTGTGACGGTCAGTGTGTGGTGACGGTCAGTGTGACGGTCAGTGTGTGTCACGGTCTGTGTGTGTGACGGTCAGTGTGTGGTGACGGTCAGTGTGTGGTGACGGTCAGTGTGTGTGACGGTCTGTGTGGTGACGGTCAGTGTGGTGACGGTCAGTGTGTGTGACGGTCAGTCTGGTGACGGTCAGTGTGTGTGACGGTCTGTGTGGTGACGGTCAGTGTGTGGTGACGGTCAGTGTGTGTGACGGTCAGTGTGTGGTGACGGTCAGTGTGTGGTGACGGTCAGTGTGTGTGACGGTCAGTGTGTGGTGACGGTCAGTGTGTGTGACGGTCAGTGTGTGGTGACGGTCTGTGTGGTGACGGTCTGTGTGGTGACGGTCAGTGTGTAGTGACGGTCTGTGTGGTGACGGTCAGTGTGTGGTGACGGTCAGTGTGGAGACGGTCAGTGTGGTGACGGTCTGTGTGTGTGACGGTCTGTGTGTGTGACGGTCAGTGTGTGTGACGGTCAGTGTGTGTGTGACGGTCAGTGTGGTGACGGTCAGTGTGGTGACGGTCAGTGTGTGGTGACGGTCAGTGTGTGTGACGGTCAGTGTGTGGTGACGGTCAGTGTGGTGACGGTCTGTGTGTGTGACGGTCAGTGTGTGTCACGGTCAGGGTGTGTGACGGTCAGTGTGGTGACGGTCAGTGTGGTGACGGTCTGTGTGGTGACGGTCAGTGTGTGTGTGACGGTCAGTGTGGTGACGGTCAGTGTGTGGTGACGGTCTGTGTGTGTGACGGTCAGTGTGGTGACGGTCAGTGTGTGTGTGTGACGGTCAGTGTGGTGACGGTCAGTGTGTGTGACGGTCTGTGTGGACGGTCAGTGTGTGTGACGGTCAGTGTGTGTGACGGTCTGTGTGGTGACGGTCAGAGTGTGTGACGGTCAGTGTGGTGACGGTCAGTGTTGGTGACGGTCAGTGTGTGTGACGGTCAGTGTGGTGACGGTCAGTGTTGGTGACGGTCAGTGTGTGTGACGGTCAGTGTGTGTGACGGTCAGTGTGGTGACGGTCAGTGTGGTGACGGTCAGTGTGTGTGACGGTCAGTGTTGGTGACGGTCAGTGTGTGTGACGGTCAGTGTGGTGACGGTCAGTGTTGGTGACGGTCAGTGTGTGTGACGGTCAGTGTGTGTGACGGTCAGTGTGGTGACGGTCAGTGTGGTGACGGTCAGTGTGTGTGACGGTCAGTGTGTGTGAAGGTCAGTGTGTGTGACGGTCTGTGTGGTGACGGTCGGTGTGTGGTGACGGTCTGTGTGTGACGGTCAGTGTGTGTGACGGTCTGTGTGTGTGACGGTCTGTGTGTGTGACGGTCTGTGTGTGACGGTCAGTGTGTGTGACGGTCTGTGTGTGTGACGGTCTGTGTGGTGACGGTCTGTGTGGTGACGGTCTGTGTGTGTGACAGTCTGTGTGGACGGTCTGTGGTGACGGTCAGTGTGGTGACGGTCTGTGGTGACGGTCTGTGTGGTGACGGTCTGTGGTGACGGTCTGTGTGTGGTGACGGTCTGTGTGTGTGACGGTCTGTGGTGACGGTCTGTGTGTGGTGACGGTCAGTGTGTGTGACGGTCAGTGTGGTGACGGTCAGTGTGTGTGACAGTCTGTGTGTGGTGACGGTCAGTGTGTGTGACGGTCTGTGTGGACGGTCGGTGTATGTGACGGTCTGTGTGGTGACGGTCTGTGTGTGGTGACGGTCTGTGTGTGTGACGGTCAGTGTGATGACGGTCAGTGTGTGTGACGGTCAGTGTGTGTGACGGTCAGTGTGGTGACGGTCAGTGTGTGTGTGACGGTCAGTGTGTGGTGACGGTCAGTGTGTGGTGACGGTCAGTGTGGTGACGGTCAGTGTGTGTGTGACGGTCAGTGTGTGGTGACGGTCAGTGTGTGTGACGGTCAGTGTGTGTGTGACGGTCAGTGTGTGGTGACGGTCAGTGTGTGTGTGACGGTCAGTGTGTGTGTGACGGTCAGTGTGTGGTGACGGTCAGTGTGTGGTGACGGTCTGTGTGGTGACGGTCTGTGTGGTGACGGTCTGTGTGTGTGACGGTCTGTGGTGACGGTCAGTGTGTGGTGACGGTCAGTGTGTGGTGACGGTCTGTGTGGTGACGGTCTGTGTGGTGACGGTCAGTGTGTGTGACGGTCTGTGGTGACGGTCAGTGTGGTGACGGTCAGTGTGTGGTGACGGTCAGTGTGGTGACGGTCTGTGTGTGTGACGGTCTGTGTGTGGTGACGGTCAGTGTGTGTGACGGTCTGTGTGGACGGTCAGTGTGTGTGGTGACGGTCAGTGTGTGGTGACGGTCTGTGTGTGGTGACGGTCTGTGTGTGGTGACGGTCAGTGTGTGGTGACGGTCTGTGTGGTGACGGTCTGTGTGTCACGGTCTGTGTGTGACGGTCAGTGTGTGGTGACGCTCAGTGTGTGTGACGGTCAGTGTGTGGTGACGGTCTGTGTGGTGACGGTCAGTCTGTGTGTGTGACGGTCAGTGTGTGTGACGGTCAGTGTGTGGTGACGGTCAGTGTGGTGACGGTCTGTGTGGACGGTCAGTGTGGTGACGGTCAGTGTGTGTGACGGTCAGTGTGTGTGACGGTCAGTGTGTGGTGACGGTCAGTCTGTGTGTGTGACAGTCAGTGTGTGTGACGGTCAGTGTGTGGTGACGGTCAGTGTGGTGACGGTCTGTGTGGACGGTCAGTGTGTGTGACAGTCTGTGTGTGTGACGGTCAGTGTGTGGACGGTCAGTGTGGTGACGGTCTGTGTGTGACGGTCTGTGTGTGTGACGGTCAGTGTGTAGTGACGGTCTGTGTGGTGACGGTCAGTCTGTGTGTGTGACGGTCAGTGTGTGTGACGGTCAGTGTGTGGTGACGGTCAGTGTGGTCACGGTCTGTGTGGACGGTCAGTGTGTGTGACAGTCTGTCTGTGTGACGGTCAGTGTGTGGACGGTCAGTGTGGTGACGGTCTGTGTCTGTGACGGTCTGTGTGTGACGGTCTGTGTGGTGACGGTCAGTGTGGTGACGGTCTGTGTGTGTGATGGTCAGTGTGTGGTGACAGTCAGTGTGTGTGTGACGGTCTGTGTGACGGTCAGTGTGTGTGACGGTCAGTGTGTGTGACGGTCAGTGTGTGTGACAGTGTGTGGTGACGGTCAGTGTGTGTGACGGTCAGTGTGTGTGACGGTCTGTCTGTGGTGACGGTCAGTGTGTGGTGACGGTCTGTGTGACGGTCTGTGTGGTGACGGTCAGTGTGTGTGACGGTCAGTGTGTGTGACGGTCAGTGTGGTGACGGTCAGTGTGTGTGACGGTCAGTGTGTGTGACGGTCTGTGTGTGTGACGGTCTGTGTGTGGTGACGGTCAGTGTGGTGACGGTCAGTGTGTGGAAGGTCAGTGTGTGTGAAGGTCAGTGTGGTGACGGTCAGTGTGGTGACGGTCAGTGTGTGTGACGGTCAGTGTGACGGTCAGTGTGTGGTGACGGTCAGTGTGACGGTCAGTGTGTGTCACGGTCTGTGTGTGTGACGGTCAGTGTGTGGTGACGGTCAGTGTGTGGTGACGGTCAGTGTGTGTGACGGTCTGTGTGGTGACGGTCAGTGTGGTGACGGTCAGTGTGTGTGACGGTCAGTCTGGTGACGGTCAGTGTGTGTGACGGTCTGTGTGGTGACGGTCAGTGTGTGGTGACGGTCAGTGTGTGTGACGGTCAGTGTGTGGTGACGGTCAGTGTGTGGTGACGGTCTGTGTGTGTGACGGTCAGTGTGTGGTGACGGTCAGTGTGTGTGACGGTCAGTGTGTGGTGACGGTCTGTGTGGTGACGGTCTGTGTGGTGACGGTCAGTGTGTAGTGACGGTCTGTGTGGTGACGGTCAGTGTGTGGTGACGGTCAGTGTGGAGACGGTCAGTGTGGTGACGGTCTGTGTGTGTGACGGTCTGTGTGTGTGACGGTCAGTGTGTGTGACGGTCAGTGTGTGTGTGACGGTCAGTGTGGTGACGGTCAGTGTGGTGACGGTCAGTGTGTGGTGACGGTCAGTGTGTGTGACGGTCAGTGTGTGGTGACGGTCAGTGTGGTGACGGTCTGTGTGTGTGACGGTCAGTGTGTGTCACGGTCAGGGTGTGTGACGGTCAGTGTGGTGACGGTCAGTGTGGTGACGGTCTGTGTGGTGACGGTCAGTGTGTGTGTGACGGTCAGTGTGGTGACGGTCAGTGTGTGGTGACGGTCTGTGTGTGTGACGGTCAGTGTGGTGACGGTCAGTGTGTGTGTGTGACGGTCAGTGTGGTGACGGTCAGTGTGTGTGACGGTCTGTGTGGACGGTCAGTGTGTGTGACGGTCAGTGTGTGTGACGGTCTGTGTGGTGACGGTCAGAGTGTGTGACGGTCAGTGTGGTGACGGTCAGTGTTGGTGACGGTCAGTGTGTGTGACGGTCAGTGTGGTGACGGTCAGTGTTGGTGACGGTCAGTGTGTGTGACGGTCAGTGTGTGTGACGGTCAGTGTGGTGACGGTCAGTGTGGTGACGGTCAGTGTGTGTGACGGTCAGTGTTGGTGACGGTCAGTGTGTGTGACGGTCAGTGTGGTGACGGTCAGTGTTGGTGACGGTCAGTGTGTGTGACGGTCAGTGTGTGTGACGGTCTGTGTGGTGACGGTCAGTGTGGTGACGGTCAGTGTGTGTGACGGTCAGTGTGTGTGAAGGTCAGTGTGTGTGACGGTCTGTGTGGTGACGGTCGGTGTGTGGTGACGGTCTGTGTGTGACGGTCAGTGTGTGTGACGGTCTGTGTGTGTGACGGTCTGTGTGTGTGACGGTCTGTGTGTGACGGTCAGTGTGTGTGACGGTCTGTGTGTGTGACGGTCTGTGTGGTGACGGTCTGTGTGGTGACGGTCTGTGTGTGTGACAGTCTGTGTGGACGGTCTGTGGTGACGGTCAGTGTGGTGACGGTCTGTGGTGACGGTCAGTGTGTGTGACGGTCTGTGTGGACGGTCGGTGTATGTGACGGTCTGTGTGGTGACGGTCTGTGTGTGGTGACGGTCTGTGTGTGTGACGGTCAGTGTGATGACGGTCAGTGTGTGTGACGGTCAGTGTGTGTGACGGTCAGTGTGGTGACGGTCAGTGTGTGTGTGACGGTCAGTGTGTGGTGACGGTCAGTGTGTGGTGACGGTCAGTGTGTGTGACGGTCAGTGTGTGTGTGACGGTCAGTGTGTGGTGACGGTCAGTGTGTGTGACGGTCAGTGTGTGTGTGACGGTCAGTGTGTGGTGACGGTCAGTGTGTGTGTGACGGTCAGTGTGTGTGTGACGGTCAGTGTGTGGTGACGGTCAGTGTGTGGTGACGGTCTGTGTGGTGACGGTCTGTGTGGTGACGGTCTGTGTGTGTGACGGTCTGTGGTGACGGTCAGTGTGTGGTGACGGTCAGTGTGTGGTGACGGTCTGTGTGGTGACGGTCTGTGTGGTGACGGTCAGTGTGTGTGACGGTCTGTGGTGACGGTCAGTGTGGTGACGGTCAGTGTGTGGTGACGGTCAGTGTGGTGACGGTCTGTGTGTGTGACGGTCTGTGTGTGGTGACGGTCAGTGTGTGTGACGGTCTGTGTGTGTGACGGTGTGTGTGGTGACGGTCAGTGTGTGGTGACGGTCTGTGTGTGGTGACGGTCTGTGTGTGGTGACGGTCAGTGTGTGGTGACGGTCTGTGTGGTGACGGTCTGTGTGTCACGGTCTGTGTGTGACGGTCAGTGTGTGGTGACGCTCAGTGTGTGTGACGGTCAGTGTGTGGTGACGGTCTGTGTGGTGACGGTCAGTCTGTGTGTGTGACGGTCAGTGTGTGTGACGGTCAGTGTGTGGTGACGGTCAGTGTGGTGACGGTCTGTGTGGACGGTCAGTGTGGTGACGGTCAGTGTGTGTGACGGTCAGTGTGTGTGACGGTCAGTGTGTGGTGACGGTCAGTCTGTGTGTGTGACAGTCAGTGTGTGTGACGGTCAGTGTGTGGTGACGGTCAGTGTGGTGACGGTCTGTGTGGACGGTCAGTGTGTGTGACAGTCTGTGTGTGTGACGGTCAGTGTGTGGACGGTCAGTGTGGTGACGGTCTGTGTGTGACGGTCTGTGTGTGTGACGGTCAGTGTGTAGTGACGGTCTGTGTGGTGACGGTCAGTCTGTGTGTGTGACGGTCAGTGTGTGTGACGGTCAGTGTGTGGTGACGGTCAGTGTGGTCACGGTCTGTGTGGACGGTCAGTGTGTGTGACAGTCTGTCTGTGTGACGGTCAGTGTGTGGACGGTCAGTGTGGTGACGGTCTGTGTCTGTGACGGTCTGTGTGTGACGGTCTGTGTGGTGACGGTCAGTGTGGTGACGGTCTGTGTGTGTGATGGTCAGTGTGTGGTGACAGTCAGTGTGTGTGTGACGGTCTGTGTGACGGTCAGTGTGTGTGACGGTCAGTGTGTGTGACGGTCAGTGTGTGTGACAGTGTGTGGTGACGGTCAGTGTGTGTGACGGTCAGTGTGTGTGACGGTCTGTGTGTGGTGACGGTCAGTGTGTGGTGACGGTCTGTGTGACGGTCTGTGTGGTGACGGTCAGTGTGTGTGACGGTCAGTGTGTGTGACGGTCAGTGTGGTGACGGTCAGTGTGTGTGACGGTCAGTGTGTGTGACGGTCTGTGTGTGTGACGGTCTGTGTGTGGTGACGGTCAGTGTGGTGACGGTCAGTGTGTGGAAGGTCAGTGTGTGTGAAGGTCAGTGTGGTGACGGTCAGTGTGGTGACGGTCAGTGTGTGTGACGGTCAGTGTGACGGTCAGTGTGTGGTGACGGTCAGTGTGACGGTCAGTGTGTGGTGACGGTCAGTGTGTGGTGACGGTCTGTGTGGTGACGGTCTGTGTGGTGACGGTCAGTGTGTGTGACGGTCTGTGGTGACGGTCAGTGTGGTGACGGTCAGTGTGTGGTGACGGTCAGTGTGGTGACGGTCTGTGTGTGTGACGGTCTGTGTGTGGTGACGGTCAGTGTGTGTGACGGTCTGTGTGGACGGTCAGTGTGTGTGGTGACGGTCAGTGTGTGGTGACGGTCTGTGTGTGGTGACGGTCTGTGTGTGGTGACGGTCAGTGTGTGGTGACGGTCTGTGTGGTGACGGTCTGTGTGTCACGGTCTGTGTGTGACGGTCAGTGTGTGGTGACGCTCAGTGTGTGTGACGGTCAGTGTGTGGTGACGGTCTGTGTGGTGACGGTCAGTCTGTGTGTGTGACGGTCAGTGTGTGTGACGGTCAGTGTGTGGTGACGGTCAGTGTGGTGACGGTCTGTGTGGACGGTCAGTGTGTGTGACGGTCAGTGTGTGTGACGGTCAGTGTGTGTGACGGTCAGTGTGTGGTGACGGTCAGTCTGTGTGTGTGACAGTCAGTGTGTGTGACGGTCAGTGTGTGGTGACGGTCAGTGTGGTGACGGTCTGTGTGGACGGTCAGTGTGTGTGACAGTCTGTGTGTGTGACGGTCAGTGTGTGGACGGTCAGTGTGGTGACGGTCTGTGTGTGACGGTCTGTGTGTGTGACGGTCAGTGTGTAGTGACGGTCTGTGTGGTGACGGTCAGTCTGTGTGTGTGACGGTCAGTGTGTGTGACGGTCAGTGTGTGGTGACGGTCAGTGTGGTCACGGTCTGTGTGGACGGTCAGTGTGTGTGACAGTCTGTCTGTGTGACGGTCAGTGTGTGGACGGTCAGTGTGGTGACGGTCTGTGTGTGACGGTCTGTGTGTGTGACGGTCAGTGTGGTGACGGTCTGTGTGGACGGTCAGTGTGTGTGACGGTCTGTGTGTGTGACGGTCAGTGTGTGGACGGTCAGTGTGGTGACGGTCAGTGTGTGGTGACGGTCTGTGTGTGTGACGGTCAGTGTGTGTGACGGTCAGTGTGGTGACGGTCAGTGTGTGTGACGGTCAGTGTGTGGTGACGGTCTGTGTGTGTGACGGTCAGTCTGTGTGTGTGACGGTCTGTGTGGTGACGGTCAGTGTGTGTGACGGTCTGTGTGTGTGACGGTCAGTGTGGTGACGGTCAGTGTGGTGACGGTCAGTGTGTGGTGACGGTCAGTGTGTGTGACGGTCAGTGTGTGTGACGGTCTGTGTGGTGACGGTCTGTGTGTGTGACGGTCAGTGTGGTGACTGTCAGTGTGTGGTGACGGTCTGTGTGTGGTGACGGTCAGTGTGTGGTGACGGTCAGTGTGTGTGACGGTCTGTGTGTGTGACGGTCAGTGTGTGGTGACGGTCAGTGTGTGGTGACGGTCTGTGTCTGGTGACGGTCTGTGTGGTGACGGTCTGTGTGTGGTGACGGTCTGTGTGTGTGACGGTCTGTGTGGTGACGGTCAGTGTGTGACGGTCAGTGTGTGGTGACAGTCAGTGTGTGTGACGGTCTGTGTGGTGACGGTCAGTGTGTGTGACGGTCAGTGTGGTGACGGTCAGTGTGGTGACGGTCAGTGTGTGGTGACGGTCTGTGTGGTGACGGTCTGTGTGGTGACGGTCAGTGTGTGTGACGGTCTGTGTGGTGACGGTCTGTGTGTGTGACGGTCTGTGTGGTGACGGTCTGTGTGTGTGACGGTCAGTGTGTGTGACGGTCAGTGTGTGGTGACGGTCTGTGTGTGGTGACGGTCAGTGTGTGGTGACGGTCTGTGTGGTGACGGTCAGTGTGGTGACGGTCAGTGTGTGGTGACGGTCAATGTGTGTGACGGTCAATGTGTGTGACGGTCAATGTGTGTGACGGTCAGTGTGTGGTGACGGTCAGTGTGTGTGTGACGGTCAGTGTGTGTGTGACGGACAGTGTGTGTGACGGTCTGTGTGTGACGGTCTGTGTGTGTGTGACGGTCAGTGTTTGGTGACGGTCTGAGTGTGGTGACGGTCAGTGTGTGTGACGGTCAGTGTGTGTGTGACGGTCAGTGTGTGTGTGACGGTCAGTGTGTGGTGACGGTCTGTGTGTGTGACGGTCAGTGTGTGTGACGGTCAGTGTGTGTGACGGTCTGTGTGTGTGACGGTCTGTGTGTGTGACGGTCAGTGTGTGTGACGGTCTGTGTGTGTGACGGTCAATGTGTGTGTGACGGTCAGTGTGGTGACGGTCTGTGTGTGTGACGGTCAATGTGTGTGTGACGGTCAGTGTGTGGACGGTCAGTTTAGTGACGGTCAGTGTGTGGTGACGGTCAGTGTGTGGTGACGGTCAGTGTGTGTGGACGGTCAGTGTGTGTGACGGTCAGTGTGTGTGACGGTCAGTGTGGTGACGGTCAGTGTGTGGTGACGGTCAGTGTGTGTGACGGTCAGTGTGTGGTGACAGTCAGTGTGTGTGACGGTCTGTGTGTGGTGACAGTCAGTGTGTGTGTGACGGTCTGTGTGTGTGACGGTCAGTGTGTGGTGACGGTCAGTGTGGTGACGGTCTGTGTGTGTGACGGTCAGTGTGTGTGACGGTCAGTGTGGTGACGGTCAGTGTGGTGACGGTCAGTGTGTGGTGACGGTCAGTGTGTGGTGACAGTCAGTGTGGTGACGGACAGTGTGTGGTGACGGTCTGTGTGTGACGGTCAGTGTGTGTGACGGTCAGTGTGTGGTGACGGTCAGTGTGTGTGACGGTCAGTGTGTGTGACGGTCAGTGTGTGTGACGGTCAGTGTGTGTGACGGTCAGTGTGTGTGTGACGGTCAGTGTGTGTGACGGTCTGTGTGTGTGACGGTCAGTGTGTGTGACGGTCAGTGTGTGGTGACGGTCAGTGTGTGTGACGGTCAGTGTGGTGACGGTCAGTGTGTGGTGACGGTCTGTGTGGTGACAGTCAGTGTGTGTGACGGTCAGTGTGTGGTGACGGTCAGTGTGTGGACGGTCAGTGTGTGTGACGGTCTGTGTGTGGTGACGGTCAGTGTGTGGTGACGGTCAGTGTGGTGACAGTCAGTGTGTGTGACGGTCTGTGTGTGGTGACAGTCAGTGTGTGGTGACGGTCTGTGTGTGTGACGGTCAGTGTGTGTGACGGTCAGTGTGTGTGACGGTCAGTGTGTGTGACGGTCAGTGTGTGTGTGACGGTCAGTGTGTGTGACGGTCTGTGTGTGTGACGGTCAGTGTGTGTGACGGTCAGTGTGTGTGACGGTCAGTGTGTGTGACGGTCAGTGTGTGGTGACGGTCAGTGTGTGGTGACGGTCAGTGTGTGTGACGGTCAGTGTGTGTGACGGTCTGTGTGGTGACGGTCTGTGTGTGTGATGGTCTGTGTGGTGACAGTCAGTGTGGTGACGGACAGTGTGTGTGACAGTCAGTGTGTGTGACGGTCTGTGGTGACGGTCAGTGTTGGTGATGGTCAGTGTGTGGTGACGGTCAGTGTGGTGACGGTCAGTGTGTGGTGACGGTCTGTGTGGACGGTCAGTGTGTGGTGACGGTCTGTGTGTGTGACGGTCAGTGTGTGTGACGGTCTGTGTGTGTGACGGTCAGTGTGGTGACGGTCAGTGTGTGGTGACGGTCAGTGTGTGTGACGGTCAGTGTGGTGACGGTCAGTGTGTGGTGACGGTCTGTGTGGTGACAGTCAGTGTGGTGACGGACAGTGTGTGGTGACGGTCAGTGTGTGGACGGTCAGTGTGTGTGACGGTCAGTGTGTGTGACGGTCTGTGTGTGTGACGGTCAGTGTGTGTGACGGTCAGTGTGTGGTGACGGTCTGTGTGGTGACGGTCAGTGTGTGTGACGGTCAGTGTGGTGACGGTCAGTGTGTGGTGACGGTCTGTGTGGTGACAGTCAGTGTGGTGACGGACAGTGTGTGGTGACGGTCAGTGTGTGTGACGGTCAGTGTGTGTGACGGTCTGTGTGGTGACGGTCAGTGTGTGGTGACGGTCAATGTGTGGTGACAGTCAGTGTGGTGACGGACAGTGTGTGTGACGGACAGTGTGTGTGACGGTCAGTGTGTGGTGACGGTCAGTGTGTGGTGACGGTCAGTGTGTGTGACGGTCAGTGTGGTGACGGTCAGTGTGTGTGACGGTCTGTGTGGTGACGGTCAGTGTGTGTGACAGTCAGTGTGGTGACGGACAGTGTGTGTGACAGTCAGTGTGTGTGACGGTCTGTGGTGACGGTCAGTGTGTGTGATGGTCAGTGTGTGGTGACGGTCAGTGTGTATGACGGTCTGTGTGTGTGACGGTCTGTGGTGACGGTCAGTGTGTGTGACGGTCTGTGGTGACGGTCAGTGTGTGTGATGGTCAGTGTGTGGTGACGGTCAGTGTGTGGTGACAGTCAGTGTGGTGACGGACAGTGTGTGTGACGGTCAGTGTGTGTGACGGTCAGTGTGTGGTGACGGTCAGTGTGTGGTGACGGTCAGTGTGTGTGACGGTCAGTGTGTGTGACGGTCAGTGTGTGTGACGGTCTGTGTGGTGACGGTCAGTGTGTGGTGACGGTCAGTGTGGTGACGGTCAGTGTGTGTGACGGTCTGTGTGGTGACGGTCTGTGTGGTGACGGTCAGTGTGTGGTGACGGTCTGTGTGGTGACGGTCAGTGTGTGTGACGGTCTGTGTGTGGGTCTGTGGTGACGGTCAGTGTGGTGACGGTCTGTGTGGTGACGGTCTGTGTGTGACGGTCAGTGTGTGGTGACGGTCTGTGTGGTGACGGTCAGTGTGTGGTGACGGTCTGTGTGTGGACGGTCAGTGTGTGTGACGGTCTGTGTGTGTGACGGTCTGTGGTGACGGTCAGTGTGTGTGACGGTCTGTGTGTGGACGGTCAGTGTGTGTGACGGTCAGTGTGTGGACGGTCTGTGTGTGAGCCATGACTGTATGAAGTAATATCATAAGACACAGGAACAGAGTTAGACCATTCGGCCCATCAAGTCTGCTTCACCATTCCATCATGGCTGATTTATTATCCCTCTCAACCCTATTCTCCTGCCTTCATCCTGTAACCTTTGACGCCCTGACTAATGAAGAACCTATCAACCTCCAGGCAACACACGTAAAATACTGGAGGAACTCAGCAGGCCAGACAGCATCTATGGGAAAAGAGTAAACAGTCGGCATTTCAAGCCAAATCCCTTCATCAGGACTGGAGAGAAGATGAGGAAGCACCCTCATTTTTTTCTTCAGTCCTGATGAAGGGTCTCGGACCAAAACATCGACTGTACTCTTTTCCATAGGTGCTGCCTGGCCTGCTGAGTTCCTCTGATATTTTGTGTGTGTTGCTTTGGATTTCAGCAGATTTTCTCTTGTTTGTGATAGACCTATCAACCTCCATGACTCCATAACCTTTCATGGCAATGAATTCCCCAAATTCATCACTCTCTGGTTCATCTCTGTTTAAAATTGATGTCCCTATATTATGAGGCTGCGTCCTCTGGTCTAGGTTCCCTCACTGTAGGGAACATTCTCTCCAAGTCCATTCTATCTAGGCCTTTTGATATTATCAACCTCCAGGCAACACACGTAAAATACTGGAGGAACTCAGCAGGCCAGACAGCATCTATGGGAAAAGAGTAAACAGTCGGCATTTCAAGCCAAATCCCTTCATCAGGACTGGAGAGAAGATGAGGAAGCACCCTCATTTTTTTCTTCAGTCCTGATGAAGGGTCTCGGACCAAAACATCGACTGTACTCTTTTCCATAGGTGCTGCCTGGCCTGCTGAGTTCCTCTGATATTTTGTGTGTGTTGCTTTGGATTTCAGCAGATTTTCTCTTGTTTGTGATAGACCTATCAACCTCCATGACTCCATAACCTTTCATGGCAATGAATTCCCCAAATTCATCACTCTCTGGTTCATCTCTGTTTAAAATTGATGTCCCTATATTATGAGGCTGCGTCCTCTGGTCTAGGTTCCCTCACTGTAGGGAACATTCTCTCCAAGTCCATTCTATCTAGGCCTTTTGATATTCAATAGGTTTCAGTGAGATCTCCCCTCATTCTTCTGAACTCCAACGAGTACAGGCCCAGAGCCATCAAACGTGCCTCATACATTAACCCTTTCATTCCCAGGATCATTCTCATGAACCTCCTCTGGACCTTCTCCAATGTCAGTACATCTTTTCTTAGATAAGGGACCAAAAACTGCTCACAATACTCCAAGTGTGGTCTGACCGATATCTTCTAAAGCCTCAGCATTACATCCTTGCATTTATATTCTAGTCCTCTCGAAATAAATGCTATCATTGCATTTGCTTTCCTCACCACTGACTCAACCTGCAAGTTAACCTTTAGGAAATCCTGCACAAGGATTCCCAAGTCCCTTTACATCTCTGATTTTTGAATTTTCTCCCCATTTAGAAAATAGTCTATGCCTTTATTCTTTTCTACCAATGTACATGACCATACACGTCCCTACACTATATTCCATCTGCCACTTCTTTGCCTGTTCTTGCAATCTGTCCAAGTCCTTCTGCAGACATCCTGTTTCCTCAACACTACCTGCCCCTGCACTTAACTTCATATCGTCCTCAAACTTGGTCACAAAGCCATCAATCATTGATATACAACATGAAAAGAAGCAGTGCCAACACCTGTGGCACACCACTAGTCACCGGCAGCCAAGCAGCAAAGGCCCCCTTTATTCTCAGTCTTTGCCTCCTGCCAGTCTCCAATCTTCTATCCATGATAATATCTTCCCTGTAATACCATGGGCTCTTACCTTGTTAAGCAGCCACATGAGCAGCACCTTGTCAAATGCCTTCTGAAAATCCAAACAAATGACATCCGCTGACTCTCCTTTGTCTATCCTGCCTGTTATTTCCTCAAAGAATTCCAACAGATTTGTCAGGCAAGATTTCCCCTTAAGAAAACCATGCTGACTTTGGCCTATTTTATCAAGTGCTTCCAAGTACCCTGAAACCTCATCCTTAATAATGGACTCCATCATCTTCGCAACCACTGAAGTCAGGCTAACTGATCTATAATTTCCTTTCTTCTGCCTCCTTCCCCTCGCAAAGAGCTGAGTGACATATGCAGTTTTCCAGCCCTCCAGAACCATTCCAGAATTATTGAAATTATTAAGTAAAGCTTCCCCAATCTCTTCAGCCACCTCTTTCAGAACCCTAGGGTGCAGTCCATCTGGTTCAGGGACTTACAGTGGTGCTAGAAAGTTTGTCAACCCTGTAGAATTTTCGCTACTTCTGCACAAATATGACTTGAACTGTGATCAGATCTTAACATAAGTTCTAGAACTAGATAAAGAGTACCCAATTAAATAAATAGCAAAAAAAATTGTACGTGTTCATTTATTTATTGAGAAAAATAATCCAATATTACATGTATTTGTTGGAAAAAGTATGTGAACCTTTGTTTTCAGTAATTGGTGTGACCCCCTTGTATAGCAGTAACTTCAACCAAACATTTCATGTAACCGTTGATCAGTCCTGCACATCGGCTTGGAGGAATTTTAGATCATTTCTCCTTACAAAACTGCTTCAACTCTGGGATGTTGGTAGGCTTCCTTGCATGAATTGCTTGCTTCAGCTCTACAACATTCCTATAGGATTTCGGTCAGGACTTTGACTCGGCCATTCCAAAACACAAATTTTCTTCTTTTTAATCATTCTGTTGTTGATTTACTCTTGTCTTTCGGATCATTGTCTTGTTGCGTTATCCATTGAGCTTCAGGTGATGGACAGTTACGCTGACATTCTCTTGTAAAATGTCTGGATACAGTTTTAAATTCATTGTTCCCTCAGCAATTGCAAGCTGTCCAGACTCTGGGGCAGCAAGGCAGCCCAAAACCATGGTGCTCCTTCCACCACACTTCACAGTTGGATGAGATTTTGGTGTCGGTGTGCAGTGCTCTTTTTTCCCCAAAACATGCTGCCAAAGATTTCAACTTTTGTCTTATCTGTCCACAGAACATTGTCCCAGGTGGTCTTTTGGAAATTAAAGATGTACAACAATATTTGTTTTGGAGAGCAGTAGTGTCTCCACGAACACCTTACTTGTTCAGTGCGTTTCCTATAGTGGACACACGAACAGAGACTAGAGATTTCTGCAGGTCTTTTGCTGTTACCCTTGGGTTTGTTTTTCACCTACAGCATTGCACATTGTTCTCTTGGTGTGATCTTTACAGGACGTCCACCCCTAGGGAGAGTAGCAACAGTACTGAGTTGCCTCCATTTATAGAATGGTATGTTGAAAGTTACGTAGAATGCTTTGATCGAGGCATGGTGCATGTAAACAGATCTTTCTCGAGAAGAGCACAGGCTTTGTCAGCAACCTGACTTTGTGTGTGTTTTTATAGAGCAGGGCACCTCCAAAACCCACACGTCCAATCTCATCTCATTGATTGAAAATACCTGACTCCAAATAGCTTTTGTAGAAGGCATTACTCCAGAGTTTCACATACGTTTTCCAACAAATACATATAATTATTGTATCATTTTTCTCAATAAATAAATGAACAGGTATATTTTTTGTGTTATTTATTTAATTGGGTTCTCTTTATCTAGTTTTAGGACTTTATGCAGAAATAGAGAAAATTCTACAGGGAGGGTTCACAAACCTTCAGGCACCACTGTACCTCCCTTCAGGCTTTTCAGCTTCTCAAGTGCCTTCTCCTTAGTGATAGCAACTCCAGCCCCGTCACTCTCACATGTCTGGTATTATGCTCGTGTCTTCCAGCCTGAATACTGACACAAAATACTTCAGAAGTTCATCGGCCATTTCTTTGTCCCCCATTACAACTCTCCTCTCTTGTCTCTTTTATTCTTTATATATCTGAAAAATCTTTTCATATCCTCTTTAACATTATTGACTCGATTACCTTCATATTTCATCTTCTCTCTCCCTATGCTGTTTTTAGTTGCCTTCTGTTGGCTTTCAAAGCTTCCCAATCCTTTACCTTCCCATTAATCTTTGCTCTATTATATGCCCTCTCTTTTGCTCTTACGCTGTCCTTGGCTTCCCTCATCAGCCTTAGTTACCTCATTCTCCTTCAAGAATATTCTTCTTTGAGATGTTTCTATATTGCACCCACCAAATTGCTCTCAGGAACTCCAGCCACTGCTGCTCTGCCATCATCCCTGCTAGTGTCCCCTTTCAATCAACTTTGGCCAGCTCTTCTCTCATGCATCTGTAATCCCCTTTACTCCACTCTTATACTGAAATCTCTGATTTTAGCTTCTGATGACCATTGCGCCCCTGTGACAGTCTGTGTTGTGACCTGGGTCTGTATATGATGGTCTGCGTGTGATGTTCCATGTTGTGTGACGGTCTCTTGTGAAAAACTGTGTTGTGAACTGGGTCTGTAGGTGATGGTCTGCATTGTGAACCTGGTCTATGTGTGACAGTCTGTGTTGTGACCTGTCTGCAGGCCCAGCGCGTTGGCTGCATGGTGCAGCACACAGCCACCCACTTGTTGACTGCAGCTCTGCACCGGGTACTGGGAGCACAGACCGAGCAGCGAGGCTCGCATATCACCGCCGATAGGCTAAGGCTCGACATCAGTGTCAAGGTAGGTCCCTGCTAGTTCTGGGAGATTCCACGTGGAGCAAGGATTCGGAGCCTGGAGTTGGAATCAACAGCCTCCAGTACCTGCCCTCTTCTGGCAACCATTTCCCATTCCAGTCTCACCTCCACTCCTGGTAAACCTTTCTCCATCCAGGAGAACTGGCAGCCAGTTTCCCCTTTGGCCCTCGCTGTGCAGCCTGTTCCTGCCCAAGCAACCATACCACCTGGTAACCAATCTCCCACCCCTCTCAGCAACCATTCCCTCCTCCGGCAGCCGTGCCCTCGGTAACATCTGCCTGTCCAGATCCCCCCACCCCAGCAACCGTTCCCCTTTGCAGCAATCCCCACTGTAGTCCCTACTCCAGCCTTGCCCATCCCATTCCATCCTGACAACTGATTGTCGCTGTCCCTGGTGGTTGTACACCCTGTGCCCTGGTCCAGTTTTAACCCCTTTCTGTGCCTCTCCCCAGAGACCAATCACGGACTCACAGCTGGGGGAGCTGGAGACCACGTTGCAGGAGCTGATCCAGAGGGATGAGGAGGTCTTCACCACCGAGCTGCCTTTGAGCCGGGCCCTGGGCATCCAGGGGCTGCGTACCATCGATGAGGTGAGGCTGAACCTGCTCCATCATCACCTTCCCTCCGGGACCACCAGGAGTGGACTGCGACTGGGAGGAGAACGGGGAGATATACAACAAAACAGCACAAAGACAGACACTTCAGTCCTTGTTGTCTGTACTGAACATGACTAATCCTACATCCAACTGCACAATGTCTGTATCCTTGCATCCCCACCAGCTTGCCTCCTGTCTCAGTAACTCCGAGATGTCATTCTCACACCTGCTTGCACCCCCTCCCCTGGGAGCTGGTTACATCACTCACTGTATAAAAATACTCGCCTCATAATTTTATGGCAAACAGGTTTATGTTTCCCATAAACCTGTGGCCTCTGCTATTTGACATTTCCACACTAGCGGAAAAGACTCTACGCTGTCTGTGACTTATCATGATTTTATAAACTTCTATTAGGTCTCACCTCAGCATCCAACACGGCAGAGAAAAGAACCCAAGCTTGTCCAACCTTTCCCTTGTAGCTAATATTCACTAATTCAGGCAGCAACCCGATTAACCTCTTCTGTGCCTGTCTAAATCCTTCCTTTCCATAATTCCGGGCTTCAATCGTAACAATCTCTTAGGAACTCGGCAGAGGCCAATAAAAAGAAGCAAGGTGTAAGCGGAGCGGCCATTGTTGGAGTGGCCAGTGTGTGAGTGGTCAGGCTGTGGCTCAACTGGTGTGGGCGAGAACAGCTGGAGGCTCTAAGTAAGTTACGACTAAATGTTTTTTCTCTTTCTTTGTCTATTCGTACATAGCTGGTGCAGTGAGGATGGGGCTAGAGTTAGTGGTATGTTCATTGCGTGAGACATGGAAACTGAGGGAGACTTGCCATAACCTCATCTGTATGAAGTGCAGCTTCTTAGAAACCATGTTAAGGACCTGGAGCTGGACTTGCAGCCCGATAATCTTCGGCTCATACGGGAGAATGAGGAGGTGGTGATTGCTAGGAGCTACATGGAGGTAGTCACCCCTAAATTGCAGCTGGCTTGTAAAAAGGACAATGTTATGATAGTCATAGGGGATTTCAGTATGCAGGTAGATTTGGAAAATGCTGTTGCTGCTGGATCCCAAGGGATGAAATTTGTCGAATGCCTATGAGATGGTTTTTTAGAGCAGCTTGTGGCTGAGGCCACTTAGGGAAAGGCATTTCTAGATAGGCTGTTGTGTAATGAACTAGATTTGATTAGGCAGCCTAAGGTAAAGAAACCTTTAGGAGGCAGTGATCATAATATGATAGAATTTACCCTGCAGTCTGAAAGGGAGAAGAGAAAGTCAGATGTATCAGTATTCCAGTGGAGTAAAGTGAATTGCAGAGGCGTGAGAGAGGAGCTGGCCAAAGCTGATTGGAAGTGGACACTAACAGGGACAATAGCAGAACAGCAATAGCTGGAATTTCTGGGAGCAAATTGGAATGCACAGGGTAGATTCATCCCAAAGATGTAGTATTCTAAAGGGAGGATGACACGACCGTGGCTGACAGGGGAAGTGAAAGCCGAGATCAGAAGCAAAAGGGAGGTCATACATTAGAGCAAAAATTAGTGGGAAGTTAGAGGACTGGGAAGCTTTTAAAATCCCAAAGAAGGCAACTAAAGAAGCTATAAGGAGATGAAACATGAATTTAAGGTAGCCAATAGTACAAAAGAGGATACCAAAGGTTTTTTTTTCAGATACATAGAGCGTAAAAGAGAAGCTAGAATGGATATTAGACTTCTAGGAAATGACACTAGAGGGGTAGTAATGGGGGACAAAGAAATGGTGGGTGATGTTAAGAGGTATTTTGCCGAACGCCAGATATTCAAGAGTGTCAAGAGGCAGAAGAGAACATTGTTGCTTTTATTAAAGAGAAGGTTCTTCGGAAGCTCAAAGGTCTGAAGGTACACAAGTCACTTGGACCAGATGCACTACACCCCAGAGTTCTGAAAGACATTGTGGAGGCATTAGTAATAATCCTTCAAGAATCACTAGATTCTGAAATGGTTCCAGAGGACTGGAAGATTGTAAATGTCACTCCACTCTTCAAGAAGGGAGAGAGGCAAAAGAAAGCAAATCATAGGTCAGTTTGCCCGATCTCAGTAGTTGGAAAGATGTTGGAGTCTATTATTAAGAATGAGGTTTTGGGGTACTTGGAGACACATTACAAAATATGCCAAAGTCAACAAGGTTTCCTTAAGGGGAAACTTTGCCTGACAAATCTGTTGGGATTCTTTGAGGAAATAACAGGCAGGATAGACGAAGCAGAGTCAGTGGATGTTGTGTGCTTGGATTTTCAGAAGGCCCTTGACAAGGTACCGCACAAGAGGCTGCTTAACAAGATAAGGACCCATGGTATTACAGCAAAGATACTAACTCGGAGAGAAGATTGGTTGACTGGCAGGAGGCAAAGAATGGAAAAAGAGGGGGTCTTTTCTGGTTGACTGCTGGTGACTAGTGGTGTTCCTCAGTTTTTGGGACTGCTTTTTCATGCTATATGTGGATGATTTGGATGATAGAATTGATGGCCTTGTGGCCAAGTTTGCAGATGATATAAAGATATGTGAAGGGACAGGTAGTGTTGAAGAAGCAGGGGGTCTGCAAAAGACTTAGATGGGAGAATGGGCAAGACAGATGGAATATAATATAGGGAAGTGTATGGTCATGTACTTTGGTAGAAAGAATAAAGATGTGGATTATCTTCTAAACGGGGAGAAAATTCAAAAACCAGAAGTGCAGAGGGACTTGGGAGTCATCATGCAGGATTTCCTAAAGGTTAACTTGCAGGTTCTGTCGGTGGTAAGGAAGGCAACTACTAAGTTACATTAATTTCAAGAGGACTGGAATATAACAGCAAGAATGTAATGGTGAGTCTTTATAAGGCATTGGTCAGACCATACTTGGAGTATTGTGAGCATCTTTGGGCCCCTTATCTAAGAAAAGATGTGTTGGCATTGGAGAGGGTCCAGAGGAGCTTCACAAGATTGATTCTGGGAATGAATTAGTTAACATATGAGGAGTGTTTGATAGATTCGGGCCTGTACTTGCTGGATTTTAGAAAATTGAGGGGGATCTCATTGAAACTTCGAATATTGGAAGTCCTAGATCAGGGGTTCCCAGCCTTTTTTTTGTGCCATGGACCCCTATCATTAATTGAGAGTGGAGGTGGAAAAGGTGCTTCCTATTGGGGGGGGGGTCTAGGAACAGAGATCAGAGCCTCAGAGTGGAGGGATGTCCATTTAGAACAGAAGTGAGGGTGAATTTCTTTACCCAGAGGTTAGTGAATCTGTGGAATTCATGGGAGGCCAAATCTTCGGGATTTAAAGTGGATGTAGATATGTGTTGATCAGTTGAGGGTGTCAAAGCTTACAGAGTGAACGCAGGAGAACAGGGTTGAGAGGGATAATAAATCAGCCATGATGGAATAGCAGAGAACTCAATGGGCCAAACGAGCTAAATCTATTCCTATGTCTTATGATTTATAATGAGGCGTCCAAACTCTGCGCAACCCTCAAAATGTCGATTAATCAAAATGTAATGCAGCTGTAATCTGACCTGTCAAACTTTCATGCTCAGTGCCCCCAACCAATGGAGCCAAGTGCTCCGAATGCCTGCTTCACCATCTCATCTGCCAGTCTTTCCACTTTCAGGGAGCTACAGACCTGCACCCCAAGATCACTGCTTCTAAAGATCCTGCCACTTTGTCTCACATCCTGAAGTGGAAGGTCCCATACTTGTTTGGATTAAGCTTCATCTGTCATTTCCCTGTCCTTGTTCCCATTTAATCCATAAACTCCGGAATCCTTTGGCAATTTTTGTGCTGTACACAAATCTTCCAAATTTTGCTTAAGCTGGAAGCTTACTACTCAGTCCCCTAACATTTTCACCCAAGTCATTTATATAACAGTATATCACAATCAACACAGATGACAGCTCTGATCCTGACACCACTGGTCACTGACCTCCACACACATCTCCCATTGCGACACTCCCTCGGTACCGCCCCTCCCACAGTGCAACACTCCCTCGGTACCGCCCCTCCCACAGTGCAACACTCCCTCGGTACCGCCCCTCCCACAGTGCGACACTCCCTCGGTACTACCCTTCCCACAGTGCGACACTCCCTCGGTACCGCCCCTCCCACAGTGCAACACTCCCTCGGTACCGCCCCTCCCACAGTGCGACACTCCCTCGGTACCGCCCCTCCCACAGTGCGACACTCCCTCCATAGTACCCTTCCCACAGTGCGACACTCCCTCGGTACCGCCCCTCCCACAGTGCGACACTCCCTCCATAGTACCCTTCCCACAGTGCGACACTCCCTCGGTACCGCCCCTCCCACAGTGCGACACTCCCTCGGTACCGCCCCTCCCACAGTGCGACACTCCCTCCATAGTACCCTTCCCACAGTGCGACACTCCCTCGGTACCGCCCCTCCCACAGTGCAACACTCCCTCGGTACCGCCCCTCCCACAGTGCGACACTCCCTCGGTACCGCCCCTCCCACAGTGCGACACTCCCTCCATAGTACCCTTCCCACAGTGCGACACTCCCTCGGTACCGCCCCTCCCACAGTGCGACACTCCCTCGGTACCGCCCCTCCCACAGTGCGACACTCCCTCCATAGTACCCTTCCCACAGTGCGACACTCCCTCGGTACCGCCCCTCCCACAGTGCGACACTCCCTCGGTACTTTCTTTTTCCAGTCTTTTTATTGATTTTTTTTTAAAGTGTGTATACAAACAGGAGGAGAATATCTCTGGTATACATGTCAATAACAGTACATACAGAAGGTAAAATAAACTATCAGAATCACACATAATGTTGGTCTACAAAGTATAAATTTGATATAGAGTGTATAATACAGAAAAAAAAATGTAATTCATTCTCCTCACCAATTTATGAAGAAAGGAAGGACTATTAGAAATTTTTATATTTTAAAAAACCCACTATTCTAAACAGAAGAGAAAAAAAGGACTGGGCAGTCCATCCTGAGAGGAAAAACCAAGAAAAGAGGGACTCTCAGATCAAATCCAAGGTTCTGAAAAAATAGCTGGAGGAGTATCAGTACAAATATCAGATCATATGAAAATATTGAATAAAAGGTCTCCAGATTTCTTCAAATTTAAAGGATGTATCCAGTCCGACGACTTATTTTCTCTAGATTTAAACAGGACATGATAGAGGAAAGCCAATAAAAGGCGGTAGGAGGGTTAGGGTCCTTCCATTTAAGTAAAATGGTTTTCCTAGCCAATAAGGTTGAAAAGGCTATCATCCACTGAGCAGATCCTGCTTCCTGCTTCCGATGGAATAATCCCAAAAATAGCTGTAAGTAAGTTTGGTTGTAAATCCAGATCCAGCACTTTTGATAAGGTTTTAAAAACATCTTTCCAAAAGTTCTCCAACTTTATGCAAGACCAAAACATGTGAGTTAAAGTGGCCACCCGAGTATTACAGGTATTACATCTATCACAAATAGGATTAATATTGGGAAAAATACGGGCTAGTTTATCCTTTGACATATGTGCCTGATGCACTACCCTGAACTGTATCAAGGAATGACAGGCACAAATAGATGAAGTATTTACCAGAAGAAAAATTTTATCCCATTGATTATCTGAAAGTAACTCTTGAAATTCCAATTCCCGGGCAGCTTTAATTTAATCATTAGATATCATTCATAAATTCAATAGCCATTTATAAGTTGTAGCTATTAATCCTTTTTGGAGTGGTTTAACCTGGAAGAGGGTATCTATTATATTAGCTGGATAAGCGGAGGGATAATTTGGAAGCAAAGTGTGTAAAAAAATTCCTAATTTGTAAATATCTAAAAAATGTACATTGGATGAAGCAATTTTATCCACTAGCTGAGTAAAAGACATTAAACAATCCCCTTTAAACAAATCCGAAAAAGTTACTATTCCTTTGGGTTTCCAAATTTAAAAAGCCTGATCTAAAATTGATGGTTTAAAAAAATAATTACGATATATTTTACTAGAAAGGACAAAATTATTTAACTCAAAAAATCTACGAAACTGAAACCAAATTCTTAATGTCTGTTTAATAATGGGATCAAGGTCTTGTCTACCAATCTTAGAGAACAGAAAAGGAAGAGGAGATCCCAGTAAAGAGGCCAAAGAATACCCCTTCACCGAGTTTTTCTCCAAATCCACCCATAAAGGACAGTCATATATGTCTGAATAATGAATCCAACAGGTAATATATCGAATATTAATTGCTCAGTAGTACAGTCTAAGATTTGGCAAAGCCATACCACCGTCCTTTTTAAATTTCTGCAATAAAGGTTTAATCTAGGATAAAATTTTAGAGTCTATTCTGTCAAAAAACCGTTGAGGAGCAAATGAGGAAGTGCTTGAAATAAGAATTTCGGTAGAACTATCATTTTAATAGCATTGATTTGACCAATTAATGATAGCGTCATAGGAGACCATTTAGAAAGTATTTATTGGATATAGTCAATTAATGGGAGAAAATTATATTTATACAGATCTTTAAAATTTTTAGTAACTTTAATACCAAGATAAGTGAATTGATTTTTAGCAATACTAAAAGGTAGTTACTCATATTGATCCAAATGATTATTAATGGGAAATAACTCACTTTTGTATAAATTTAACTAATATCCAGAAAAACTACTAAATTCGGAGAATATGGATAACATAGAAGGAAATTTCTTAGGATCTGAAATGTAGACTAACAATTCGTCTGCATACAACGAAACCTTATGCATTTTATCCCCTCTCTTAATACCCTGAATACTATTGGAATTCCAAAGAGCAATAGCAAAGAGGTTCTAGAGCCAAGTTAAATAACAACGGACTAAGAGGACAGCCCCGCTGGGTACCTCTGTATAGTCTAAAATAGGGAGATTTTTGATTGTTAGTTATAACCGCAGCCATAGGAGCTTGATAGATCAATTTGATCCAGAAACCTGGACCAAAATTAAATCTTTCTAAAATTTCAAATAAATAAAACCACTCCACCCTATCAAAGGCTTTCTCTGCGTCAAGGGAAACGACACATTCAGATTCTTCGGATGGAGAGGAATAAATAATGTTCAATAGTCTCCTAATATTAAAGTGTGAATATCTATTCTTAATAAATCCAGTTTTATCGTTAGAGATAACCTTAGGTAAAATATACTCTATCCTATTAGCCAAAATTTTAGAAAGAATTTTAGAATCCACATTTACTAAAGAAATTGGTCTATAAGAGGCACATTCAGATAAATCTTTTTTAGGAATTAGTGAAATTAATGCCTCATAAAAAGTTATCGGGAGAGTCCCAGAGGACATAGGATGTGCCCCTCCCACAGTGTGACTCTCCCCCATTACTGCCGCTCCCACAGTGTGACTCTCCCTCGGTACTGCCCCTCCCACAGTGTCTCTCCCCCCCCCAGTACCACCCCTCCCACAGTGTGACTTTCCCTCGGTACCACCCCTCCCACAGTGTCGCCCCTCCCACAGTGTCTCCCCCCCTCGGTACAGTCCCTCCCACAATGTGACTCTCCCTTGGTACCGCCCCTCCCACAGTGTCTACCCCCACCCGGTACAGCCCCTCCCACAGTGTGACTCACCCTCTGTACCGCCCCTCCCACAGTGTGACTCACCCTCCATACTGCCCCTCCCACAGTGTGACTCTCCCTCGGTACCGCCCCTCGCACAGTGTGACTCTCCCTCGATGTGTATGCTTTACGGCGGTGTGAGAAGGCAGGGGTGGGTTTGGCTTGTCTTAGACTTCTGTTTCTGTGACAGATTTACCCAGACCCTGTGCGAGTTGTTTCCATTGGAACCCCTGTAGAACAGCTGCAGTCTCCAGACCGCACCCAGCACACCTCTGTGGAACTCTGCTGTGGAACGCAAGTATTAACCTCTGTATAATCCGTCCCCTCCCTGGAAAAGTAGGTGCACAGTGCAGAGGAGCTTCACTCTCATGTATGACTCTGGAAGTGTGAGTGCTGGAGTGATGTAGAGTCCATCTAACCCTGGGGTATGTAATATGACAGTGGAAAGGGATCTACCCTCGGCGTCTGACCCCAGGAGTTTGTGATTGGGCGGCGTAGAGGGGGCTTCCCTCGGCGTCTGACCCCAGGAGTTTGTGATTGGGCGGCGTAGAGGGGGCTTCCCTCGGCGTCTGACCCCAGGAGTTTGTGATTGGGCGGCGTAGAGGGGGCTTCCCTCGGCGTCTGACCCCAGGAGTTTGTGATTGGGCGGCGTAGAGGGGGCTTCCCTCGGCATCTGACCCCAGGAGTTTGTGATTGGGCGGCGTATGGGGGCTTCCCTCGGCGTCTGACCCCAGGAGTTTGTGATTGGGCGGCGTAGAGGGGGCTTCCCTCGGCGTCTGACCCCAGGAGTTTGTGATTGGGCGGCGTAGAGGGATCTACCCTCGGCGTCTGACCCCAGGAGTTTGTGGTTGGGCGGCGTAGAGGGGGCTTCCCTCGGCGTCTGACCCCAGGAGTTTGTGGTTGGTCGGCGTAGAGGGGGTTTCCCTCGGCGTCTGACTCCAGAAATGTGTGATGGGAGAGTGTGGAAGTAGTTGTGCCATGCACTTTGTGTCCTTACTAAACCTCTTTCTCTCTGTGCAGACATTTGTTACGGACGGGACTGATCCAAGACGTGGCCATCATCTCTGAGAGGCAGCTGGGGCGTGGGGTCAGCCGACTGATCGCGGTGACGGGTCAGAAAGCCAGGCAGGTGAGAGGGGAAAGCTCAAACCAGGCATATGGGGCAAGGTATTTTTAAAAGGGGAGTGGTGGGGCAGATAAATATGACAGCTTTTTAAAGGCTCTTAGATAGGCACATAAATGTGCAGAGGATGGAGGGATGTGGACACTGTAAAAGGAAGGGACAGATTGACTTGGAGATGTGATTCGGTTGGCCTTTCATGGGTGTATGTACATGAGTTGAGGGGTCTCACTCCAGTCACATTGGACACCGCTGTGATCACATCGAGTCTCCTTCCCCAAGGAAGGATGCAGCGAGGGTTCTGGCGTGAGAGAATTGCCCTTGAAGAGATTAAATGGACAAAATTCCTTGGGGCCAGAGTGATCGTTTTCCCGGCTGAGGTGTCTACAGTCTCAGTCTCAGGATGATGAGTTGGCCATTCAGTACTGAGATGAGGAGCAATCTCTCCCCAGAAGGCACAGCCCATCCACCATATAGTACTGAATTAAACTGGTAATGATTGAACTAATTCCTGTTGCTGTCACAGAGTCTCTATTCCCCATTTTCTGCACATTTCTGTGTGTATCTGAGCCCTTAAATGCCTCTATGATATCTCTCCTCACAGCTTACAGCGATTTGCAGCCTGTGTCCCTGAGCACTGATGACATAGATATTGAGGGGATCCTGGGAAGTGAGCAATTGGACTGACTGGGCAAGCAGCGACCAGCCTCCTCTTCTTTTTACTGCTCTCTTTATACAGTTAATAAAGAAGTTGTTGCTTGCTTGCTGAATCGCAGGTGCTTATTTTCTTGTGTTTGTGCCCACAGGCTCGAGCGATGGGCAGTGCCCTGTGCGAGGAGGTGAACTCCATGTCGGCACAGACACAAGATGTCCCCAAATCACTGCTGGATGCCCGCAGGCTTGGCAAGGACATCGGCCGGCTGACTGACGTGAGAACTTTCCTCAGTACCGCCCCTCCCACAGTGCGACTCTCCCCCAGTACCGCCCCTCTCACAGTGCGACTCCCCCTCAGTACCAATCCCTCCTAAGGGGGACACTCCCTCAGTAATGCTCCTCTCGGTAATCACACTTTGCTTGGTGTGGTGCCCCCTCCCTCTGTGAGCTCCCCCCTTCCCGGACTCTTGACAGCATTGTGTTCCTCAGGTGGTGGATGGAGCAACGCTCCCGCAGCAGGAACGCCGGCAGCTCCAGCACCGGCTCCGTGCCCTGCAGCGAGCCGCCAACACCTGCACCCGCAAGCTGGAGGAGCGAGAGGTGGGTGAGCTTGGACCTGGGGGGGGGGGTGTGGTGGGGCAACGGGTATCAGTATTGGGTTTATTGTCACTGATCTTAGTTGTGAAATCTGTTGATTTGTGGCAGCGGTACAATGCAGGCAGAACTAGTTACGTACAGTGGCAAGCAAAGGTTTGGGCACCCTGCATGGCAGTACTTAGCAACACCCCCTTTGGCAAGTATCACAGCTTGTAAACGCTTTCTGTAGCCAGCTAAGAGTCTTTCAATTCTTTTTTGGGGGATTTTCGCCCATTCTTCCTTGCAAAAGGCTTCTAGTTCTGTGAGATTCTTGGGCTGTCTTGCATGCACCGCTCATTTGAGGTCTATCCACAGATTCTCGATGATGTTTAGGTCGGGGGACTGTGAGGGCCATGGCAAAACCTTCAGCTTGTGTCTCTTGAGGTAGTCCATTGTGGATTTTGAGGTGTGTTTAGGATCATCATCCTGTTGTAAAAGCCATCCTCTTTTCATCTTCAGCTTTTTTACAGATGGTGTGATGTTTGCTTCCAGAATTTGCTGGTATTTAATTGAATTCATTCTTCCCTATACCAGTGAAATGTTCCCTGTGCCACTGGCTGTAACACAAGCCCAAAGCACGATCGATCCACCCCCGTGCTTAACAGTTGGAGAGGTGTTCTTTTCATGAAATTCTGCACCCTTGAAAGTTCTATTCAAAAGGTTCAAAGGAACGTCTAAACAAGCCTGATGCATTTTGGAAACAAGTCCTGTGGACTGATGAAGTTCAAATAGAACTTTCTGGCCGCAATGAGCAAAGGTATGTTTGGAGAAAAAAGGGTGCAGAATTTCATGAAAAGAACACCTCTCCAACTGTTAAGCACGGGGGTGGATCGATCATGCTTTGGGCTTGTGTTGCAGCCAGTGGCACAGGGAACATTTCACTGGTATAGGGAAGAATGAATTCAATTAAATACCAGCAAATTCTGGAAGCAAACATCACACCGTCTGTAAAAAAGCTGAAGATGAAAAGAGAATGGCTTCTACAACAGGATAATGATCCTAAACATACCTCAAAATCCACAATGGACTACCTCAAGAGGCGCAAGCTGAAGGTTTTGCCATGGCCCTCACAGTCCCCTGACCTAAACATCATCGAGAATCTGTGGATAGACCTCAAAAGAGCAGTGCATGCAAGATGGCCTGAGAATCTCATAGAACTAGAAGCCTTTTGCAAGGAAGAATGGGCGAAAAACCCACAAACAAGAATTGAAAGACTCTTAGTCGGCTACAGAAAGCGTTTACAAGCTGTGATACTTGCCAAAGGGGGTGTTACTAAGTTCTGCCATGCAGTGTGCCCAAACTTTTGCTTCGGGCCCTTTTCCTTTTTTTATTTTGAAACTGTAAAAGATGGAAATAAAAAAGTTTTCTTGCTTAAAATATTAAAGAAATGAGTCATCTTTAACTTTATGCCTTTTGGAAATCATTCATCTTTTACTTGCTTAGTTATTCACAGTAACAGAAACTTTGATCGGGGTGCCCAAACTTTTGCATGCCACTGTAAAAATTAATGACTAGTGGAAGTGTGAGGTAGTGGTTATGGGTTCGGGGACTGTTCAGAAATCTGATGGTGCAGGGGAGAAAGCCATTTCTTAATTGTTGACTGTGGGTGTTTAGACTCCTACCTTGACGGTAGAAGTGAGTAGAGAGATGCTTAATGATGGACGCCACCTCCTTTTGAAGATGTGCCCGATGGGTTGCTCCTGTGATGGAGCTGGCTGAATCTACAACCCTCTGCAGCCTCTTTTAGACCAGAGGACAGAGGAACAGAATTAGGCTGTTTGGCCCATCGAGTCTGCTCTGCCATTTCCCCCTCAGTCCTAGTCTCTTGCCCTCTTCCCATACCCCTTTGTGCCCTGACTGATTAAGAATTCATCAACCTTTGCCTTAAAAATACCTAGTGGCTTGGCCTCCAGATCCACCTGTGGCAATGAATTCCACAGCTTCACCACACTATGGCTAAATAAAATTCCTCCTTACCTCCATTCTAAATGGACTTCTCTCTATTCTGAGATTGTGTGCTCTGGTCTTAGACTCTCCCATCAAGGAAACATCCTCTCCACCTCCACCCTATCTTGGCCTTTCAATATTCAATATGTTTCAATGAAAGCCAACCCCACCTCCCCCGACCCCATTCTTCTGAACTCTAGCCAGTACAGGCTAGGAGCTATCAAACACTCCTCAAATGATAAGCCTTTCAATCCCAGGGTCATTTTCCTGAATCTTCTTTGAACCCTCCCTGATGTCAGCACATCCTTTCTTAGATAGAGGGCCCAAAACTGCCCACAATACTCCAAGTGAAACATCACCAAAGCTTTATAAAGCCTCAATATTACTTCCTTGCTTTTATATTCCAGTCCCTTGAAAATAATGCTAACATTGCATTTGCATTTCTCACCACCAACTCAACCTGCAAATTAGCCTTTAGGGAATCCGGCACGGGGACTCCCAAGTTCCTTTCCACCCGAGATTTTTGAATTTTCTCTCCATTTTGAAAATAATCTATTATTTTATTTCTCGTAGCAAAGTGCATGACCATACACTTTTAACTGTATTCCATCTGCCATTTCTTTGTCCATTCTCCTAATCTGTATGTCCCTGCTTCCTCAAAACCACCTGCCCCTCCACCCATCTTCATATTGGCCACAAATCATTGAGATATAACGCAGATAGAAGCATCACAACACAGGCACCTGTGGAACACCATTAGTAACTAGGAGTCAACCGCAAAAGTCTCCTTTTATTACCACTCTTTTCCTCCTGGCAATCAGTCAATACTCTATCCATGCTAGAACCTTTTCTGTAATACCATGGGCCCTCAAATTTTTAAACAGCCTCATGTATGACACCTTGTCAAAGGCCTTCTGAAAATCCAAGTACACAACATCCACTGATTCTCCTTTGTCTATCTTGCTTGTTATTTCTTCAAAGAATTCCAACAGATTTGTCAGGCAAAAGTTTCCCTTAAGGAAACCATGTTGACTACAGCCTATTTTGTCATGTACCTCCAAGTACCCTGAAAACATCCTTAGCAAACGACTCCCAACATTTTCCCGGCCGCTGAGGTCAGGCTAACTGGCCTATAATTTCCTTTTTCCTACCTCTCTCCCTTCTCCCTTCTTGAGGAGTGGAATGACAGTCCTCTGGACCCATGCCAGAATCAATTGATTTTTGAAAGATCACTACTAATACCTCCACAATCTCTTCAGCCACCTCTCCTCTATCAGAGCCCTGGGGTGTAGTTCATCTGGTCCAGGTGACTTATCTACCTTCAGACCTTTCAACATCTCAACCACCATCTCCTTAGTAATAGCAACTACACTCACTTCTGCTCTCTGACACTCCTTAATTTCTGCCACACTGCTGCTAGTATTTTCTAAAGTGAAGATTGATACAAAATACTTAAGTTCATCTGCCATTTCTTTGCCTGCCATTGCTATCTAGCTACCATTATTTTCCAGCAGTCATCTACTCTCATGTCTCTTTTACACTTTATATATCCGAAGAAACTTTTGATATCCTCTTTAGTATTATTGGCGTAGTCCATCTTTACCTTTTTTACAACTACTTTTAGTTGCCTTCTGTTGGTTTTTAAAAGTTTTCCAATCCTCTAATTCTCATTGATTTTTGCTCTATTATATGCCCTCTCTTTGGCTTTTATGTTGACTTTGGTCAGCCATGGTTGCATCATCCTGCCTACTTCTTTGAGATGTATCTATCCCGTGCTTTTTGAATTACTCCCAGAGACTCCAGCCATTGCTGCGCTGCCATCATTCTTTCCAGTGAACTTTGGCCAGCTTCTCTCTCACAGATTCACAGAAAAGTACAGCACAGAAACAGGACTTTGGCCCATCTAGTCTGCACCAAACAACAGCTGACCCAGCACTGATTACTGTGGAACACCGCTAGTCACAAGTCTCCAGTTAGAGAGGCAACCATCTATTACCACTCTCTGGCTTCTCCCAGAAAGCCAATGTCTAATCCAATTTACTACCTGATCTTGAATGTCAAGTGACTGAACCTTCTTGACCAACCTCCCATAGAGGACCTTGTCAAATGACTTACTAACGTCGATGGAGACAACATCCACTGCCTTGCCTTCATCTACTTTCCAGAAAAAAATCTGTAAGATTGGTTAGATATGACCTACCATGTACGAAGTCACGCTGACTGACCTTAATCCGTCCATGTCTATCCAAATACTCAGATATCCTGTCCCTTAGAATACCCTCCAATAACTTTCCCACTACTGATGTCAGGCTCACCGGCCTATAGTTTCCTGGTTTATTTTTAGAGCCTTCCTTGAACAGGGGAACAATATTCGTTATCCTCCAATCCTCTGGTACCTCACCCATCACTAAGGATGATTTAAATGTCTTTGATTGGCCCCAGTAATTTCTGCACATGCCTCCTACAGGGTACAAGGAAACACCTTGTCAGGCCCTGGTGATTTATCCACCCCAATTTGCCTCAGGAGAGCAAACATCTCCTCTGTAATCTCCATGAAAATTGCTGCAGCTTTGTCTCTTTTATAGACTCTGTCAGTCTCCTGAGTAAATACAGATGCAATAAAAAAATTATGATCTCCCCTGTCTCTTTTGGCTCCACACATGGTTTACCATTCTGATCTTCAAAATCAGTCAAATTTGTCCCTTGCAATCCTTTTGCTCTTAACTTACCGGTAGAATCCCTTAGGATTCTCCTTCACCTTGTCTACTAGGGCAATCTCATGTCTTTGTTTAGCCCTCCTGATTTTTTTTCTTAAGTGTTCTCTTGCATTTCCAAAACCCCACAAGCACCTCATTGGTTCCTACCTGCCATACACCACCCTTATTTTTCTTAACCAGGGCCTCAATATCTCTTGAAAACCAAGGTTTCCTACACCTGTTATCTTTATCATGACAGGCACATAAAAGCTTTGTACTCTCAAAAATTCACCTTTGAAAGTCTCCCATTTACCAAGTATATTTTTGCCAGAAAACTGCCTGTCCCTATCTACACTTGCCAGATCCTTTCTGATAGCATCAAAACTGGCCTGTCTCCAATTTAGAATCTCAACCTGCAGACCAGACCTATCTTTTTCCATATTTACTTTAAAACTAATGGCATTGTGATCACTAGATGCAAAGTGTTTCTTTACACAAATTTCTGTCACCTGCCCTGTCTCATTCCCTAATAGCAGATCAAATATCACGTGCTCTCTCATTGGGACTTCTACATAGTGAGTAAGGAAACCTTCCCCAACACATTTGACAAACTCTATCCCATCTAGTCCTTTTATAGTATGGGAGTCTCAGTCAGTATGTGGAATGTTATGTTAATATCACTTACCATAAACAACCTGATGTTTGTTGCAACAGTTTGCAATCTCTTTGCAAATTTGTTTCTCTAAATCCGTTGAACTGTTGGGTGGTCTGTAATATAGCCCCATTAACGTGGTCATAACTTTATTTCTCAGTTCCACCCATAACGTTTCACTGGTCGAGTTCTCCTGTCTGTCCTGACTGAGCACTGCCTTGACACCCGGTACAGAATAGCTGATCCCCTAGTGGGCTCGACCATGAGCTGCTCTAAAAAGACATCTTGAAGGCATTCTAGAAATTCCCCCTTGGGATCCTGCACCAACCTGATTTTCCCCAGTCTACCTGCATATTGAAATCCCCCCATGACTATCGTAACATTGCCCTTTTGACATGCATTTAATGTCTCCCATTGTAATTTGTAGACTACATTTTCTACTGTTCAGAGTTTTGTATACAACTCTCATCAGGGTCTATTTAATCTTGCAGTTTCTCAGCTCTATCCACAACAATTCTACATCTTCTAATCCTATGTCACTTTTTTCTAAAGATGTGATTTCATTTTTTTTAACCAACAAAACCACCCCAGCCCATCTGCTTGCCCTGTCGATACAATGGGCATCCTTGTACGTTAAGCTCAGCCGTGATTCAGTGATGGCCTCAACATCATACATGCTGATCTGTAACTGCTACAAGTTCATCTATGTTATTCCATAAACGGTGTGCATTCAAATATAACACCTTCAGTCCTGTATCCATCACCCTTTTTGATTTTATCCCCCTTTTACACTGAAACTCAGCCCGTTGACTGCAATTTTGTTCTATCATCAGCCTCTCCTTGCTAGCATTCTCACTATACACAGTCTGTATTTGTAAACCAACTACCCCATACTCAGCCCTATCACTCTGATTCCCATCACCCTGCCAAATCAGATTACACCCTCCCAAACAACTCTAGCAAACCTGCCTGCAAGGATATTGATTCCCCTCGGGTTCAGGTGTAACCCGTCCCTTTTGTATAGGTCATACCTTTCCCAGAAGAGATCCCAATGATCCAGAAATCTGAAACCCTTCCACCTGCACCAGTTGCTTAGCTACATCTTCATCTACCAAATCATCCTGTTCTTACCCTCACTGGCAGGTGGCACAGGCAGCAATCCAGAGATTACCACCCTCGAGATCCTGTTTTTCAGCTTTCTACCTAGCTCCCTAAAGTCTCTCTTAAGGATCTCCTCACCTGGTAGGTCATCCCCTCAACAGTATCCAAAATAGTATACTTATTATTGAGGAGATCAGCCACATGGGTTCTCTGCACTGACGGCCCTTTTCCCTTCCTTCTCCTGACAGTCACCCAGTTACCTGCCTCCTGCAACCAAGCTCCAGTTCCTTAACACATTCTCTGAGGAGCTGGTGCAGATGTGGTTATCCAGGAGGCTAGAGATCTTCCAGAATTCCCACATCTCACACACACAACAAAACACAACTCCTGTGCAGTGGAGCCTCCAAACAAGATGGTGATGAAACCAGTCAGAATGCTCTTCATGGTACACCTGTAGACATTGAGGAGATTTAGTATGTCACTAAAGACTAGCAAACTCCTAATGACCGATAGCTGCTGGTGTGCCTTTGTCGTTATTGTGGGCCCAGGATAGATTCTCTAAGATGTTAACGCCCAGGAACTTAAAGCTGCTTACCCTTTTCACTGCAGATTCTTCAAAGAGGACGTGTGCATTTTCCTGACGTCCACATTCAATTCCTTGGTCTTGCTGACATTGAGTGCAGGGTTGTTGCTGTGACAGCTCTTGACGAGCTTATTTTGCTTTCGGTTACCTCCTTGTCATGGGAAGCTATCCCAAGGGGTGGTGCACTGGGATGGTGTTCAGCTGCAGTGTGGTGTGGGTGGGGTTTGCTGAGGTGGTGGGAGTTGACTACCTGACATCTGCTTTTCCTCCCCCCCACCCCACCCCACCCCAATCCAATCCCTCTCTTCCTGTGACTATGGGACTGGAACCTCTCCCCACCCCACCCAGGCCGCCGACCATCTCCACGTTGTCCTGGCGCAGTCACCAGACCAGACGTTAGTTGTGGATACCGTACCAGAACAGCCCATCACTGTGAGTGTGTCACCCACAACCTCCCCTCCCCCAAAAATCCCTACCACCACCATCTTTCAACCATCCCTCCTCCTCCCCCTCCCCCTCTCTCTTCCTCTCCAGACTTGCCTCTCTCTGTGTTCCAGGTCCTGGAGAAGATGGTGAAGCTTCTGTCCATCCAGTGTCCGAGCTGCTGTGTAATGTTACTGAGCCCCCATCCTGGGGGCAAGGTTCTGTGTGTGTGTCGGGTTCCCCAGGTGAGTGGTAACATGATGGGCTTCTTCCTCTGTGTGCCAAGCACAGTAATCCCTTTCTCTGCCAACTCCACACTGCAGAGTTCCACCATTCCGCTGAACAACACCCACTGCCCCACCACCTGTCCTTTCTTCCCTATGATCTTCCTCCATGAGGTTGGAGCAAGTGGACTGTCCCACATCCAACACTCCTAATCTCCACATTTTGTCTCCCTACCCCTACAAATTCCTTCCTCCTCGAACTCTCCCACACTGAATTATTCCTCTGTTCCCCCTCCACCAACCACTTAGCTAGTCTGACTGCCTGTTTATTCCAGGACATGCAGAGCAGTCTGTCTGCGGTGGACTGGGCCCTGGCTGTTTGTGCGGACATGGGCGGGAGTGCTGGAGGCTCTGACCTTATCGCCAAGGGAACCGGGAATAGTTCTGACTTGGAGGAGGTTCGCAGAAGGGCCGGGCAGTATGCCAGAAGTCGAATGTGAACATCAGAGATCTGTTGGCAAGGAGGATCTGACCTCTATCACTCCCCCATCTCAATGCATTGTATCAACCTGTCCCGGCTGTGGTTCTGACAAGGGGATTTTTCTCCTCTGCATCCTGCTACCACATGAGTGGACAGGCAGCTGCTTTGTAGGGTGCGAGCCATTCCAATGTGTGACTAATTAGGTCCCCTGGAGTGAGAGACAGGTTCCCTGGGGTGGAATTGACAATAGGACCCAGCTGGATGTGTACATGAGATTAAGGATTCTTTCCATTAGAACCAGGATTGACACCAGGACTTGGCCATCCCCTGGCGGTTATATGCTCAGGCCACTGGAAGAGCAGAACATCCGGGCTGTCATTGCCTAGACCTCCTCCTGAACTGTTCCAGTCATGCATGCCATGTGCCCAGTTCTCAAGGTCCTGCCCAGCCATTATGGACATTGAACCAAGGCTGCCTACTCCTCGTGTAGGGGCCCCATCAATCACTGGTTCATTCTGCTGTCTGTATCCAGGGATGGTGATGTGGGCTGAAAGACCAGTATTTTGAGATACCATGAG
Organism: Mobula hypostoma; assembly: GCF_963921235.1. Lineage (NCBI taxonomy): Eukaryota > Metazoa > Chordata > Chondrichthyes > Myliobatiformes > Myliobatidae > Mobula > Mobula hypostoma. The sequence goes on along the minus strand of NC_086098.1, from coordinate 117,502,590 downwards.
TAGGGATGATAGAGGACTGTGATGTTTTCTGTTGTACAAATTAAAAAGTTTTTGTGAAAATTCAGCTGATACTTTCCTTCGTCTATCATCCCCATTACTGAAATTGAGCTGGAGAGGAGGGATCTGCATGCCCAGGTTAACCTAAGGGTGAGACTGGTAGCATAAGATCTCTGGAGTAATAGCCTGTGATGTTGCAAAAGGAGTTGTTCTACTGAATTGGGTAATGAGGGAAGTGATTGGGGGGGGGGGGGTGGTTGGAGATGCCATTGATAGCTGTACAAAGGCTAACCCACAATCACAAAAAGGAGATGGGGAGGAAATTGGAGGGAAACATTACTACAACAACCATTAGGAAACCTATTCATGGGCGCCAGTCCCTTTGCTTGAGATAGAAATGAGAGAGAATGTGGAAAAGAAGGGTAACATGCATTTTTGGTTATGTTGAGGCAGAATCAGAAATCTGGCTAGAGCTTCATCATTGATAATGCAAGCATGAATATGTGTGGCTAGAACTGAAACACTTTGTCTTTTTGATTCAAAACTAACTTTCAGGTGAACCTCTACCAGTTACAATTGCAATGTATTTTGGGCAGCTGATGTTCTACCATACTGTTGTCAATTTGATGTGCAGCCTTCCCCAACACGTTGGAGCTGCCAGATCCATCAACCACTCTAGTTTGGCAATCAGAGAGGAAAACACCACATGCTGCATTTATTTCAGAATCAGTTAAAGGGGCACAAGCTGCCCTCAGAACCCTAGGCAGCTCCTGAGCAGACTGCATGCAGCCTCAGTTTGCTCCCACCAGCCAGGGGTGCTCACTGTAGGTGTGAACTATTTTGCTGGTAGCGCCATGTTGGATGTCAGACCATTCTGGGCTAGAGGCACAAATGCAAGACCCACTCAGCTTCTTGAAGGCCAACCAAACTAGGTGCTATTTTGTACAAATGACCTTCATGGAAAGGAACTTTTAACTTCCTGGCCTCAAGATCATTCCAGGTAGCCTCCACTAATTTTTGCCACATTAGGTGAAGTTCGCCTACATGCAAGAAAGAGCAGGTAGAAACCAAGTCAAAGGAGGATGAGTAGCAGGAGCAAGAGGAAGATGACTGAAGGAGAAGCTCCTCAGGAACATTAGCAAAATCTGCCTTTCTCCTGCCCTGAGTAAATGTTTGGCCATGATAGTAATTCCATTTCAAACAGGAGATTCCCTGGAACACCTACCAGAAGGTGTTGTCTCCTTACACAAGCTGTGAACCACCAATCTCCATTTCCATTCACTAATAATCAGGTAAATATCACTGTAGACATAAGAAATGCCAAGAAGCACCAAGAGTAAGAACACATGCAGCCCACTGAAAACAGCAATGTGGAATCTCCCAAATTACCCACCCATTTGCTCCACTGACTACTGCAGTCTGCACAACCACCCCAGCACAAAGCCAACTGGAACTAATTGCTAACTCCAAGAATTTCAAGAACGGTAGCACTTACTCCACAGAAATAAATTATAGGAAAACTTTGTTCCAAATTACAAATCTTTATTCCAGCAAAAAAATAAAGGTAATCTCACTGTACAATGAATATTGTTATAGGAGCAATTACAATAAAAATTGAAAACTTCCCTTCCACCCCGCACTCCCCGCCCCAAACAAAGCTATTTACAGTTACTTTGTTCATCTCAAATACAACAGATTCTACAAAGCTCACCTGTTGTATGGGTAACATTAACAGGATTTCAGATGGAGTTACTCCAGTTTCAAGTGGGTACTGTAATTACAAAGGGCTGTTTTCTCACACTGGGACCATTATGGGTGATAATTTGACTAGAGTAGGGAAAATGTGCGATTTCAGATGCAATCTGTACTGTGAGACAGAATCTACTTCTTGGATACAATTCTATAGTATGTTCAAGAGACTTTTTTGCTGTTCATTCTCTGATATCACAGGGCTTTATTTTCTGATGTAAAAAATGATCCAAGGCTATCGCTGTAGATCACTCTCTAAGCCAGTTTTACTACCAGCTGCCAGTCTCATGCCTACCACAAATAAACTTTACATCTACAGGGTCTTAAATACTACACTACTTTATCCTCCATTATACTGGTCACAAGGGCCAAACATGGAATCCTGGAAAAACTGCTGCAAGTGCTAATTTTCCTCCAGAGCCACTTTGAACAGTAATTCCATTCCAGCTGTAACTAGGCCTGGATTGGAAACAGAGATAAGAAATGTCTGTGAGCTAATAAACCTCCAGAGCTCAGTGGATTTTATCCTGGATTTAAAACAGGCAGCTAGTTGAGGCAACTATTTAAAAGGAACTGCAGATGCTTTGCTGTAGAGGAGTTGACATGCTGGTTTATTTTCCAAAATTTCTGAGATTCAGGGACTGTTTCCTGATTGGATAATAGCAAATCTGATTCCTTTGCTTATAAAGGGAGAGAGCCAGAAAGAAGAAACCCAAGGTAGTTAGATTAATATATTAGAGGGAAAATAATATAATCTATTATTGAAAATGCTACTGCAAGGGATTGGAAAAATTAATGATGGCTTTGTGAAAGGAAAATGGTCAACTAATTTATTGTACTTCTATGATGTAGCAGATGTTCATAGCCTGCAGAGTTCCATGGTACAGTAGGAACTGGATGTCTTTGCACTATGCACAAGACCGTATACAGCAGTTGCAAGAAATCAGGAAAGCTAATTTATTAATTGTTAGGGAATTGAATGCATGAGGAAGGTCACACTTTGGCAAGAGTGCAGCAGGAATACTGTGTAAAGTACTGGTCTCCTTATGCAAAGAAGGATTCAACTTGGAGGTGGTTCAGAGAAGGGCTATTAGCTGGAATGAGTGGTATACCTCCTAAGGGAAGGGTTGGATGAACTCGATTTGTATCCATGAGTTTAGAAGGGTGAGTAGGGACATGATTGACCACAAATCTTGTCAGGATCAATGTTTACTCTTACTTGTGAAACTAGAGCTATTGAAAGAGGTTGCCCAGTTAGAGCAGATGAGATGCATTTTCTTTCTTTGTAGGGCTTAGTGTCTGGAATTCCTTCCTCAAAAAGCAATAGAAGTTTCTGAATTTTTTAAGGGAAAAATAGATAGAATTTTGATAAACAGGATATGGTGGGGCAGGTGGTGGTAAGGTGACAAGGAAGGTTACGACAGGTATGTTCCTGTGGAACAGTACAGCAATCTCAAAGGGTTGGGCAGCCAACAGCATGTGATCAGAGAGCACCAAGGCAACACAACACAACTCAAGGCCAATGTTGTTGTACCTTAAAAGCAGCTTACAGAAAGCAAGGGGTAGGGGTTGGCAGGAACCAAACGGGGAATGGATTCCTCCGAACAAGAACATTTACAGCAAATTCCATTTGTCCCACTTGCTAATGTAGATTTAAATAGATGCACATTTTTGGAAATGTGTTCCCCAGTACAGATCAGATTAGAGTGAAGGTGGACAACACAAATTCCATCTGAAATACTGTAATTCCCATTAATGTGTTCTATATATAAAAAATGTACTCAAAGCTGCATAAAATCAAGAACAGTTAAAAATGTTCTCTTGTTAAATTGTACATCTGATATACAGAAGAATTGAACATTTGGGTCAACAAAGTCTGAGAAAATGTAGAAATATAGAAAGCTATCTTGTTTTGCTGCTGAGGAGGTGGGCCAGCAGCAGCATACCACAGGCTAGGTCTAGAGTGCCTTATCCAGTGCTTTTATTCACATTTGAGAATAGTTACACCTTGGTTAACTCATTAAACAATTCATTAATACTGAAATTGGTTACAAAGAGAATGAAGTAAACGTTTAAAGAAAAAATATCAGCCACTGAACAAAGAACTTGCCCCCACTACCAACAGGCTGCTGGGCATTGATACAGCTCATTGCTCACGGACCACAACATTTTCAGATCAAATGCCATATCCGTGACCAAAATATACCTTTACATAGAAGGCTTCACTGCAATAGCGTATGTGTCCACATTGCCTTACACCAACTCATGCAAAACAGATAAAGAACAGTTAATTCTGGACACCAGTAGAACATTCAAAGAAACCTAGTGACTAAAATGCATTTTAATTACTGTCATACCAGACAGCCAAACACTGTACATCTTCATTTTATCATGAAATCCAGCAAAAACACAAGTACACACAAAGTAGAATGTAGTAAAATGACGTTCTAAGACTTCACAAGTTTTCAATGTTTGGAATTGTTCCAGGTGCCCAGCATGGGAAGCCTGGTTTAAATTTTAATTTTGAATGGAGAGGGTGAGAGGAAAAAGTCAGTAACAAACAAGCCAATGTGTAAGTGAGGAGTTCCACTAGACACAGGATTCATGCCTTCCTCATTTAAACAACCCAAATACCACAGTCCCTGTTAAAAGTTTAGCTGACTTTGAAAGAGGATGAAAAGTGTGAGGGAAGAATGGCACTAAATGGAATGGGCACCAGAACATTCAAGAACAGCCAGCCATCAGAGTTCTTGACTTGCCTATTCTCGAACATGGGGAATGAAGGAGGAAACCTCAGTGAAATCAACAAATTGGAAAAGGCAGGAAATTTGTGTTATGTTTTATTTTTAACATGGTATATTTAAGAGTACTCATCAAATAGCCTATAATTATGAGTGTGAAGTGATGGAGGAGATAATAATTCATTGTAACCCATGAATGAACAAATGAAGGACAGAAGATAATGGAAATTTTGGAGAGTCATTTCAATTTAAAATGCATTACAATTGGCAATAAAGGGAAGTTGACGAAGAATTGTGTTCTTAAAAGTGAGTGACGATAAACATCAATGTTCCAATTACAGAGTGTTCCACTTTGACAAATCCCTGAGATAAGGGAAGACTTCTGTTAAGCAAGTAATATGCCAAAACTGCACAATAAGGAACAATTACCCATGCATTAGACAAATATATTAAAACTTGTCAGGAAGCTCCCATGCCTTTGAAGTGACAAAGCATGTGGCTGACTGAACATAATGAAGATTTTTATTTCCAAACAACGTAACAGGGTAGAAATGAAAAAATATATACTTTTTTTAAAAACTGAGGTTGCATGATTAATATGTTCAATAATTTTCCTTGATCTTGTGCAATATTTTTAAACAACAGATCTTTTGTGCACATTCTTGCTCAGTAGACATAGGGGATGATCCGATATCGTACCTGTTGGCAGTATTTATTCCAAGCTACACCATATTTCTTCCTGCACTGATGTTCATCTCTGGCCTCACGATGAACAAGCAAGCAAGTGAAATAAATTACATAGAAGTATGGAAGGATGTGATTAAAGCCTATAAAAACAAAAAAAAACAGCAATTCTCAATAAAATTAGCACTTGATACTCTGTTGTCGAGTGTGAACGTATCACTGAATGGAGTCTGTGCTAAACACTCACCAGAGACCAGATAGTTAGAAAAACATTTATATCTTATTTGCAGTCTCCAGAGTTCCCATTTCTCTGATAATTCTTCAGCGAAGACACACCCACTCAGTTTCTGCTCTCTTCTGGACATACCTATCTCAGAACCTTCACCCTCCTGTCTCAGCATAGTTGCTTACTCCCCCACCCCAATAACAGATACCAAAACTCCCCAATCCTTAAATGCAAGGATGCTGACTGGATATTCAACCCAAGCAACACTGGTCAACCTCACCATACTTTTCAATATATCTAACAAAATCTCAAACTCAATGTAATAGTTCAGACAAATGTCTTAAATTTTGCACTCTTGGCAAGTTTCATTGTTTTTAATGAATTCATGTTTTAATAGCAATATTAATAATTCCTGTACAACTTTAGTGAATGGCATCTTACTATAAAGAAATTCTCCGTTTAGAGGCTTGATGCATATCCATGTTGAATGCAAGATTATCATGGAATACTGTCAATAAAAGACATCAAAAAACCCAGTGAGGTTCAGGTGTCAACTTCAGCTAAGCCACTGTCACTTTAGCAACAATACATGAAGGGTCTCAACCTGAAATATCAACTCAAACAACAGGAATTCTGCAGATGCTGGAAATTCAAGCAACATACATCAAAGTTGCTGGTGAACGCAGCAGGCCAAGCAGCATCTATAGGAAGAGGTGCAGTCGACGTTTCAGGCCGAGACCCTTCGTCAGGACTAACTGAAGGAAGAGTGAGTAAGGGATTTGAAAGCTGGAGGGGGAGGGGGAGATCCAAAATGATAGGAGAAGACAGGAGGGGGAGGGATAGAGCCGAGAGCTGGACAGGTGATAGGCAAAAGGGGATACGAGAGGATCATGGGACAGGAGGTCCGGGAAGAAAGACAAGGAGGGGGGTGACCCAGAGGATGGGCAAGAGGTATATTCAGAGGGACAGAGGGAGAAAAAGCCACACTCAGGTTGGAGGAACAACACCTTATATTCCGTCTGGGTAGCCTCCAACCTGATGGCATGAACATCGACTTCTCTAACTTCCGCTAAGGCCCCACCTCCCCCTTGTACCCCATCTGTTACTCATTTTTATGCACACATTCTTTCTCTCACTCTCCTTTTTCTCCCTCTGTCCCTCTGAATATACCTCTTTCCCATCCTCTGGGTCACCCCCCCCCTTGTCTTTCTTCCTGGACCTCCTGTCCCATGATCCTCTCATATCCCCTTTTGCCTATCACCTGTCCAGCTCTCTGCTCTATCCCTCCCCCTCCTGTCTTCTCCTATCATTTTGCATCTCCCCCTCCCCCTCCAGCTTTCAAATCCCTTACTCACTCTTCCTTCAGTTAGTCCTGACGAAGGGTCTCGGCCTGAAACGTCGACTGCACCTCTTCCTATAGATGCTGCTTGGCCTGCTGCGTTCACCAGCAACTGAAATATCAACTGTCCATTTCCCCTCTCAGATACTGTGTGGCCCACTGTTTTCCTCCAGATTGCAGCATCTGTAGTCTCGTGACATTTTATGCTCCTAACTGCATAGTTGAGTTACCCTGACATGGAGATCAGCTGCTCACCAGAAACAGCACCATGTCACAGCAAGGCAGGGAAACAAGCATGGTGGATGAACTGCAGTCAACTAGTTTTCCTTTGGAAGTATGTACTTTTGTTTATTTCATTGCTGTATAACCATCTGCAAAAGCCAAAGAAATGGGTTGATGCTAACAGTAACATGTTGTCCATTGGATGGCTGTGAGGATTTTTCTGGTGCCAGTCCCAGAACTCCCTTTCACATAAATATTATTTTACCTCTCTTCTCATTCTGACCTCCGGGAATAGGATTCTCTGCTGGTGTTTCATTTGTAAGTGAAGGTTTGATGGTGCTTTACGGGTTCTTTTCCATAGTTCACCGAATGAAGCTCTGAGTTAATTCAACATTTCTTACGCTAACATCACACATATTTCTGTAAATTTATCTCCCTGGTTTGGGTAGTGCATCTGAAGCTGCAAAGTATTTCAAGTTGTCCAGCTTAGTTAACCATCCATCCTACAGTCCCATTCCAAACCAGGAACATAGGAAACTTGATTACCAACCTCTCCCATCACTGAATCATTATTACACCCTTTCATGAAGTCAATTCTTTACTCACCACAGGGCAGCGACCAAGCCAAAGCCATGATGAGATCTCCCAGGTAGTTTGGGTGACGGACAAACCCCCACCATCCAGAAACAATTAGACTCTTCCCTGTTGCAGTGGGGATAGTTTTCAAATCTGTAGAAAGAAAACCATGTGCAACTTTATAAAGTAACTACTGCTGTAACTGAACTGCATAGGTCTTCTCCAATAATAAGGACACAGAAGAAACTATATCATAGGTGCAACAATACTCAACCAAACTGTAAATATGGGAACAGTGATCAAGTTAATTAGCATCTTTAATTTATTCTAAATAACATCTGGTACTCTCACTATACGGATGAGGGCAAGTAGTTACACCAAGACAATCTGGTAAAGTCCTGCTCTTTACACCCACTGCATTGCACAGAAATGCTAAGGAAAACAGTCCAGTATTTTAGGTGCATTGAAATAATAACAGCAAAACTGATATGTTAATTTTTCAGAACAGTAAAATGATCTTTTCACTTGACTATTACCTACAGTCAAAATGTTTATTAAATAAACAATGATACTCACGTGCCAATTTGGGGTCATGAGGGTTCCTTCGGAAGGCATTCTTCTGAGAGTTGGATGCCCGGAATATGGTATAACCAACAGCTGCAATGCAAGCACACGTGCGATTACTGGAACACTGAGGTAAAGTAGCACTCTGATTAACAAATATCAATTAAGAAAGAGAAACTCACTTACTGTTGAGAACAATAATTGCCAGGGCTAAAGGCCAGCTCAGTTCATTTGGGTGATTAACCAGATAGTAAGCTTGTAGACTATACACAAATGGTACCCAGACCAGATCGCCAAACGCCAGCATGTAACCAAAGCCTTCATGCACAATATCCATGGTCGTCAGAATTCCTGCCTATTTTCAAACAGAAAAACAAAAGTGTAAACAGGGAAATGTTCAAAGCTGGAATTTAGAGAAAAGTGCTGGAAAAACAGCCAATATGCTGGAAGTGGTAGAGATAGGTATAATTACAATTTTTAAAAGATATTTGGATAGGAAAGGCTTCCTGGAATATAGGCTAAATGGGACTAGCTCAGGAAGGGAACTTAGTTGGCATGTATGAGTTGGGCTGAAGAGCTGTTTCCCTGCTGTATTACTCTAAGAGAAAGTGCCAGCTGACATTCTAATCACAGAAGAGCAGTAAAACCAAGCAAAACCCTGCCTTCACCCAACAAATTCACAAAGAGCAACTCCTAGTAGGTACCATGCTTGGGTCATCATGGGCTAGCAGCTCTTTGTAGATGCACAGTGTGAATTGCATTTATTCTGAAAGCATTGAAGTGCTGATAAGAATAGAACATCAGAATTACCTCATTCCATAGTGCATCAAGTACGTAGAGAAGCTGGAAGCAGTTTACGAGGATCATTGCCAGTGAGGGGACATCACTGTTCTGCACCTTCATCTCAGCAAACAGCAATCCCAAGTTAATGACAACCTTCAACATTCAGAGAAACAAGTCAGTACTCATTCCCAAGTAACTCTGCAAGCCCCAAAATAATTTTAACATATTTGTGAAATTTGACTTTACAGGAGGAAACCCAAACTGCAGGATGTGTCACAAGGTTCAACATTACCATTTTGCAAAACAGATACAGAGCAGTAGAATATTCAGTCTTTTGCGACCTCACAGGTTGCAAATCCATCCTATTAAACATCAAAATAAAGCCAACAGATAGTTTTTAGTAAACACAAGAAATTCTGCAGATGCTGGAAATCCAAAGCAGCACACACACAAAATGCTGGGGGAACTCAGCAGGCCCAGCAGCCTCTATGGAAATGAATAAACAATCGACGTTTCAGGCAGAGACACCTCACCAGGGCTGGAAGGGAATGGTGTGGATGCTAGAGTAAAAGAATGTGGGGAGGGAAAGGAGGACCAGCTAGAAAGTGATAGGTGAAGGCAGGTGGGTGGGAAATGTAATGGGCTGGAAAAGGAGGAATCTGATAGGAGAGGAGAGTGGACCATGGGAGAAAGGGAAAATAGAGGGGCAGCAGGGGGAAGTGATAGGTAGGTAAGGAAAAGAGTTAAGAGGACAGAGTGGGTAAAAGGGGAGGGAAAAAATTACCAGCAGAAATCAATGTTCAAGTCATCAGGTTGGAGGCTACCTAGACAGAATATGAGGTGTGCTCCTCCACCCTGAGAGTGGTCTCATTGTGGCAAAAGAGGAGGCCATGGATCAACATGTTGGAACGGGAATGGAAATAGGAATTAAAATAGATGGCCACCAGGAAATTCTACTTCCAGCAGATGGAGCTCGACAAAGAGGTTCCCCAATTTATGTTGGGTCTCACCAATGTAGAGGAGGCCACATCGCAAGCACTGGATACAATAGATGATGCCAACAGATACGCAGGTGATGTGTTGCCTGGGCCCATGAATGGATAAGGGAGGAAGTGAATGGGCAGGTTTAGCATTTCTGTCACTTGTAGGGATATGTACCAGGAGGGAGATTAATGGGGAGGGACACAATGGAATCATAAAAGGAGTGATCCCTGCAGAAAGTGGAGAGTGGGGGGGGGGGTAGGTAAAGATGTGTTTGGTGGTAGGATCCCATTGAAGATGGAGGAAGTTGCAGAGAATGATGCATTGGATGTGGAGTCTCATGGGGTGGTACATCCCTGTTCAGGTGGCAGTAAGATGGGATGAGCATGGATGTCTGGAAAATGGAGGAGATGTGGGTGAGGGCAGTATCAAGGATGGAGGAAGGGAAACCCTGTTTTTAAAAGGAGGATATCTCTGATATAATGGAAGGGAAAGCCTCATCCTGGGAATAGATGTGGCAGAGACAAAGGAACTAAGAAAAGGGAATAGCATTTTTACAGGAGCTGGGAAGATATATTGTCAAGATAACTATGAGAATCGGTAAGTTTATAAAAGATGTCAGTAGACAGCATGTCTCCAAAGACAGGGACAGAGAGATCGAGAAAGGGGAGAGAGGTGGCAGAAAAGATCCAAGTGAATTTAAGGGCAGGGTGGAAGATGGAGGTAAACTTGAAGTTGACGAGCTCAGCATTGGTACATGAAGAGGCACCAATGCAGTTGTCAATGTAGTGCAAGAAGAATTGGGGAGAATTACCAGGGAAGGCTTAGAACATGAACTGTTCTATGTAGCCAAAGAAAAAACAGGCATAGTTGGGGCACATGGCTACCCCTTGAGTATGGAGATGGGGGAGAAGGTGGTGGAGGGAAACTGATTTGATCTTTTGTTGAGAAAGCAGCAAAGAGTTTTAAAGCCTTCTTGATGGGGGATAGAAGTGTATAGGGACTGGACATCCATGGTGAAAGTGAGGCAGTCAAGGCCAGGGAATTGAAAGTTGTTGAGGAGATTGAGAGTATGGCAAGTGTTGCAGATATAGGTGGGAAGGGATTGAACCAAGGGGGATAGAATGGAGTCAAGGTATGCAGACACGAGTTCACTGGTGCAGGAGCAGGCAGAGACAATAAGCCTATCTGGACAGTGAGATTTGTGTATCTTGGGTATGAGGTAGAAACGAGCAATGCGAGGTAAGGGAACTACAAGATTGGTGACAGTGAATGGGACTTCTCCAGAGTTGATGAGGTTAGTGATGGTGTCAGAGACAATTTTCTGACGGTCTGGGGTGGGGTTCTTTTCAAGGGATAAGAGGTGCCACATGGCCTCAGCAAGGTCCACCACACTATGACAGCACCCTCTTGTCTGTGGGCTTGATGGTAAGGTTGGGATTGGTGTGAAGAGTGTGCAGGGCAGTGTGTTCAGATGGGCTAAGGTTCAAGGAGGAGAGAGAAGTGCTGAAGTTAAGCCGGTAGATGTCTTGGTGGCAATTAGAGATTAAAGATCCACAGCAAGCACAGAACCAGAGTGAGATGTCCAAGAAAAGGAGGAGGGTTGGAGATGGGAGAAGGGGTCATCAGTGTGGGGTAGGGAATTCTTGCCAAAGAATTGGGCCTAGAGATAGAGGTGACAAAAGAAGAGCTCAGCATCATGGTGGGCACAGAACTCCCTGAGGTGTGGGCAAACAGCAACAAAGGCAAGGCCCTTGCTGAGGACAGAATGTCCACCTCAGAGAGGGGAGGGTCAGAAGGAATGATGAAAACACAGCAGGGATTAGAGCCACAATTGGTTGGGGGAGGGGGGAGGGAGAGAGAATTGGTGGTGTCAGAGGGGGAAGGGTTAGGTATTCAGTGAAGGTAGAGTGGAATGAAGATGGAGGTTCTGAGGACCCAAGAGGTGAGAGGGGAGCCTGAGAGACCTGGGGTTGGAGTGGTGGTAGGGGAAGGGCAGCCCAGGGCACAGCGACAGAGAGGCAAGAGTCAGCCTGGAGCTGGAGGCTGCGTAATTCGCAGACTAAAGGCATCCAGGGTCACTGAAACCAGAGTTGGTGGTGACGGGATCCGCACTCTAGAACTGCCCAGGGTTGCTGGAGCTGGAGTTGGTGACAACAGTATTAACAGTCTGGAGAGCCCAGGGTTGTCGGAACCAGAATTGGAGATGGTGGTATCCGCAGACTGAAAACAAGCAATCTTCTGATTCTTCCTGGACACAAGGAAGGCAAAGAACTGGCAGCCAAAGGCACGGATTCGGCAGAGGATGAAATGCTGAAGAGGTTCACGGCAGGCGCATAGAATTCGGAGGGAGAAGTGATGGAAGAAGCAGTCAATCAAACGTAGGTACCCGGCATCCTTGGTGGGTTCAAACTGGGAGGCCTGAAAACAGAGCTGGAAGCCATGTGGAACAAGATGGTGGTGAAGTCAAGTTCCCAGGAAGGATATGTGGCTGTGATGGCAAGTCTGGGTGAGTACATGGTCGAAGAGTCAGAGGGCAGCAGAGATCTCAGAGCAGTGAGATATGGTTTCACTGAATTAGTGAGAGGGCCTCACCTGATAGCTTTTGTGATAGATAATTACAGGCATGAAACAAATGCTTCATCTTCACATGCTGACAGCTACGTCAAAACGAAAGATCACAGTCCCTTGCTATTCTATAACATACTTCTCCAGCAACACTAAGATCTGACTAGATTTTAAATGAAAGGTACATCAGGTTTCACCGGTGCTGGAGACAAAAATCTGTGCATTGTGTGTGATATTTTCATCTACATTCCCTGTTAAACTACACCCACCCTTTCAGACTACATGAATTTAATATTACACAAGGACTCATAGATGTCAATATCTGGTATCCTAGTTCTGCCATAATTATTGGCCCAGGCTTTCCAGTGCCGAGACATTGCTAATAATGCAACGTATCAGTTTCTCTACAGAAGTCTCAGCTTCCAAACGCATTGTAGTGGCCATCATTTATTCAAATACAGCTCAGCAATTATGTATTTCAATCGGCTGGATTGTTATAACTGCCTGCCACAGAGCACAAAACCCTATAGAACTACAGCAGAGCAAATGTCAAATAGAACAAGCATATACACAGGGTTCTTCCACCACCCCCACTGCACACACACATTGACAAGAATCCAAGAAAAAGGCAGAAGCTGAAGAACCAAAAGTCCTGCTAGTATTATCACAGTCAAAAATACCACTGTGTAGCTTATAATTTTAGGCAGATATTTCAAACTCACCCAGCCCATCAAGCCTGGGCGAAGCTCACAGAAGTACTTCAGATCGAAGTTTCTAATACGAGGATTCAATTCGCGGCCAATAAAGAAGTCATAAACATAACTACCTGCAAACCAATACAGGCATTATAAAGGTTGCAATGGCTGTTTCATACAGGATCTAAATCCATTGTGGTCTTGTACTTCTACCTCTTCCAGCAAGAACGCTTCAGTGCACGTGCAATCAATACTTAATCAAAAGCATGTTGTTCACCAATACACCACTAGGTCTGAACTTTATTCAATGAAATAGCACTGTGTATAGTCAAAAGTAAGATCCATTTCTTGATTGAATAAGGAGGACAGGTGGTGGATATAAATCAATGAATCATGGAATAACATAGCTCATGTGGCTGCCAGAAAGAAAAAAATCTGGGGAACTTATAATGGAAGAGCTAGAACAAAAAAGAGAAATCAGCCAAGATGATCACTGGGCGAAACCTTTGGATTACATTCTAGAATTGCCTCCACAAACATCTAACGCTTCTATTTCACCTTCTTAAAGCATACATTTTTCACCAAATCTTTGGCCACCTGTTCTAAATATCTGGATGAGTGGTAGTGTTTAATTTTGTTTATCAGTGCTCCTACTTATTGTATTTTAATCAATTTGTGCATCCGAGTAATAGTTTATAATACGGAAGGATGGAGCTGCAAAATGGAATCTGTTTGGGGAAGAACAAATGCGATCTTTGCCCTGCCTGTGAAATATGCCGGTGATATTAAACCTGATTCTGAGGGGTAAAATGGCCAGTCACAGATCTAAAAGAAATAGGAGTTATATTCCGAGCATTTTATTTTTACCTCCCCTCCACCCCTTGTGGCACACTGTGTTGCCATCTGCTACACCACGTTAGAGGCGGTGCACGGTCCAAATGATTGCCTTGGATACTTTTGTTGAGCTCACAAGACCCTGTTGGATATTGGCAATGTCAAATACTAAGCAAGTCCAATTCACTAGCTCATTGGTGGGACCGCTGGCAGGGGAGCTGTGTGGCCACGGTTATTGCATAGACCAAGCACTCAAGCTGCAGGTCACCTGCTGCAGCCTGCTAGGGGAGAAGATACCAGAGGCAGTGAGAGAGAGAGCAGGAGCCCTAGCTGAATCAGGGGCTGGCCCTCTTGTTGATGCTGCTCTCGGTGGAAGACAAGTTGGATTGCATTTGTCTGCGGCTGGACTTGCGCACAATGAGGACTGCTGCATGCTTGTTCTTGCAGAAGCATGGCTCCAAGAGAACATCCCATGCACCATCAATCTATAGGCAATGACACTGAGGGACTCGAGTTATATTATCTCTTTTTGTATTTTCTCGTATTGTGCCTTGTGCTGTGAGAGACTGTTGGCATTGTGTTTTGCACCTTGGCCCCAGAGGAATGCTGTTTCGTTTGACCGTATTCATGTGTATGGTTGAATGAGAATTGAACTTGAACTTGAATTTCTCCTTCTATTTCATGTAACCTGCTCCTCTGCTCCAACAACCAATTGTTTTGACAAATAAAGCTTACTCGTGTATGAAAGTCTGGGTTGCTGCATAAGAATGAAAAGGTTTATCTCCTTTGATTGTATGTGCTGCATACACTATGTTTTATTTAAGCAATTTAGATACGAAATGAAGCAGCATTTTCCTTAGCATATTAATTGTACAGTGGCTATTAAATCAGTGATTAATATCAACGAAGGGAGTTGGGAAGCACTGGGGAAACGTAAATGAAAAGATGGAGAAATAAAATTACCTCAAATCTGTTCAATTAAGTCACTTACCAGAATTTCCTTCAGGAGCCAGATCATCTGCAGGAACATGCCAGGAACGTGCATAAAGGTAAATACTGAACAGAAAGGCAAACATCATGGCAGATAATGCAAGCTGTAGTAAGTTATCGTAGATGTAGCTCAGGTTCACCTCATTGTAAAGAGCAACTCCTAACACCACTGCACACATCAGAAAGGCATACAATGCTGAAAGGGAAAGTAGTCATTAACATTTTAAAAATGATACACAGAGGAATGAAAAGGAAAGTGATATTATTACCAAATGTCTACATTAGATTCAAACTACATTATAATTGGACCAGACTCATAGAAGGCAGTTGAGAGCCTATTAAAACACCACTGCTTTGAAAAATACTTTCTATGCAGTCAGTTTGCTATATTTCTCTGCTACTTTACTAATGATAATGTTTCAGCCTTGCTTTGTTAAATTCTGAGCGGATGATTTTTCTGGCCACAAAACTATTATTATACACTGTAAGGACATGGAACCTGGAACAGAATTTCAATTACGTGTGAATCTAGCCAGCTGGGGTGGTTTGAAAGAATTTGTAAAGAACACATGACCTTCTATTCACAAACAGAAACTAAGCACAATTTTCATGGTAAGAGCATCATATAAATCATCTTCTGATTTATAAGCCCTTGCTTCCAAATTCATTTAAAAAGGCATTACTAGCAAAGATATTACAAGTATGTGAATTTATGCAGTGCAGAAAGCTCTGAACTCCAGAGAACCAAACATTTCACAGTGAGCTTCACAGCAACTTTTCTTGGTTAAGAATTTTCCCCAAGGCTTTGAAATGCCTACTGATAGAAAGCCTGTTTTCCAGTTCAATTCACTGTGGTGCTGAAAGAGTTACCAAAGGATGTGCAAGAATGGCTCAGAAAGTTCTTTACCATGGTTACCATGCCATATCTTCCAGCCTCATCATGGCTCTGCAGAGAAATGGCAATTCTCATCATTTTAACACACTGCTCAGTGGGTTACTTTCCATAAGACCATAATCAGGAGCAATATTAGGCCACTCAGCCCATTGAGTTTTCTCTGCCATTCCATCATTGCTGTTTTATTATCCCTCTCAACTGCATTTTCCTGTCTGCTTGCCGTAACCTTTGACGCCCTGATTTATCAAGAACCTATCAACGTCTACTTTAAATATACCCAATAACTTCGGCTCCACAACTATCTATGGCAATTAATTCCACAGATTCACCAACTTCTGGCTAAAGAAATTCCTCATTTCTGCTCTAAAGGGATGTGTCCTGTAAGGGCGTGCCTTATTCTAATTGTCAAAAGTCACTTCCGTTATGATTGGTTAGGTTAGAAGGTGCAGCTGCTTTTCCCATTGGATAGATGTCTGGTGTCCAGTTTCAAATATCCTGGGTACATGGAAGGGTTTGCTCTTCTTCCTTTGTTTAAGGCAAAACCTTTAAGAAGGTATGTTCTTGCACGCACTTTTAACCAAGTATGCTTGTTGAAATCAAATCACAAATGAGAAAATCTGCAGATGCTGGAAAGCCAAGCAACACACAAAAAATGCTGGAGGAACTCAGCAGGCAGGCAGAATCTATGGAAAAAAGTAGTCAAGGTCTTTTCCTGAAAAGTCAACTGTACTTTTCTCCCCATAAATGCTGCCTGGCCTGCTGAGTTCCTCCAGCATTTTGTGTGTGATGCTTGTTGAATTTGTTGAGTATTCAACTTTGTAGTGCCTGTAACTTTGGGGAACATGAATGTTTGGTTGAGTTTTTACTGTTTGTAAATAAATGATTAATATATCTATTTGAAGTCAGTGCACTTCCTATTTCACTTGCCACACTCACAAACCCGATTGATCATTACAGGAAATCTATTCTGAGTCTGTCCACTCTGGTCCCAGACTCCACTACAATTGGAAATATCTTCTCAACATCCACTCCAATTAGGCCTTTAAATACTCAATAGGTTTCAATGAGATCCCCCTTCATTCTTCTAAACTCCAACAAGTACATACCCAAAGCAAAATGCCATGTTAACCCTTTCATTCCCAGAATCTTGTGAATCTCCTCTGGACCCTCTCCAATGCCATAAGATTCTCTCTTAAATAAGGGGCCCAAAGCTGCACACAGTACTCCAAATGCGATCGACCAATGCCTTATAAAGCTTCAGCATTACATTCTTACTTTATATGCTAGTCTTCTTGAAATGAACGCCAACATTGCATTTGCTCCCCTTACCGACTCAACCTGCAAATTAATCTTTAGGGAATTCTGCACAAGGACTCCCAAGTACCTTTGCACCTCTGATTTCTGAATTTGCTTTCCACATAGAAAATAGTCCCTTCTACTTAAGCTCATGACCATAGAATTCTCTATACTGTAATCCATTTGCCACTTCTCCAAATCGGTCAAAAGCCCTTCTGCAGACTCCCTGCTTCTTCACGGCTGCCTGCCCCTCCACCTATCTTTGTATCATCTGCAAATCCCCACTTCTGTCATCCAAACCATTGACATGTGAAAGGAAACAGACCCAAAACTGACTGCCCCAGAACATCACTGGCAGCCAACCAGAAAAAGGCCCCTTCATTCCCACTCTTTGCCTTCTGTCAGTCAGCAAACTTTTGTTTATGCTAGTATCCTTGCTGCAATGCCTTGGGCTCTTACCTTGTTCAGTAGCCTCACATACAGCACCTTGTCAAAGGCCTTCTGAAAATCCAAGCAAACATCTATTGACTCTTCTTTGTTTATCCTACCTGGTATTTCCTCAAAGAATACCAACAGAGTTGTCAGGCTAGATTTTACCTCCAAGAAATCAAGCTTACTTCAGCCTACCTTATCATGCATCTCCAAGTACCCCAAAACATAATTCTTAATAATGAACTCTAATATCTTACCAACCACTGAATTCAGGCTAAGACACACAAAATGCAGGAGGAACTTAGCAGGTCAGACAGCACCTAAGATGGAACAATGAGTCGACATCCTTTAATAGGACTGGAAAAGAAGGGGGAAGAAGCCAGAAAAAGGTGATGGTGGCAGGAAGGGAACGAGTACAAGTTGGAAAGTGCTAGGTGAAGCCAGCTGAGGGGAAAAGGAAGGTAGGTAGGTGGGGAAGAGGATGAAGTGAGAAGCATAGAGATAATAGGTTTAAAAGGTAAACAGCTGAAGGAGGTGGAATCTGATAGGGGAGGGAAGTAGACCATGGGAGAAAGGGAAGGAGGTATCAGAGGTATGTGATAGTGATGTTAGAAGAGAAGAGGTAAGAGGGAAGTCAGATGGGGAATGGAAAAGGAGATAAGGGGGATGCTTATGCCATTGGTTTGGAGGCTATCCAAACAGAGTATGAGGTGTTGCTCCTCCAACCTGACAGTGGCCTCATCATGGTAATAGAGAAAGTCATAGACTGACATGTTGGAATGGGAATGGTGAGTAGAATTAAAATGATTGGGCACTGGGAATCCTCCACATTGCGGACAGAGCGAAGGGGCTTGACAAAGCAGTCTCACCGATATAGAGTAGGCCACACCAAGAACAATGGATACAGTAGATGGCCCCAACAGACTTGCAGGTGAAGTGTTACCTCTCATAGAAGGACAGCTTGGGATTCTGAATGGAGGTGAGGGAGGAGGTGAATGAGCAGATGTGGTACTTGTTCCACTAGCAGGGATAACTGCTAAGAAGATCAATGAGGAGACAAATGGAAGAAGGTGGAGGTGGAGGTTCAGAGATATTCCCGCGTAAAGCAGAGTGGGTGAGGTGTTTGGTGGTAAGTCCCACTGAAGATGGCAGAAGCTACAGAGGATGATGTGAAATACATAGAGGATCATGGGGTGGTAGTCCCAAAGTCTATCCCAAAGGCATAGATGATGGGATGAGGGTGGAGGTAGCATCAATGGTAGAGGAAGAGAATTCCCACTCTTTGGAGGAGGAAGACATCTCCAATGTTCTGGAAAGAAAAGCCTCATCCTGGGACAGATGCAAAAGAGATGGAGGAACTGAGGAAAGGGAATGGCATTTTTACAAGAGACAGGGTGGGAAGAGGTATAGTCAAGATAGCTGTGAGTCAGAGGGCTTATAAAAGATATTAGTAGACAGTCTGTCTCCAAAAATGGAGACAGATCAAGAAAAGGGAGAGATGTCAGAAATAGACCAAGTGAATTTAAGGGCAGGGAGGAAGTTGGAGGGAAAATTGATGAGCTCAGTATGGGTGCATGAAGCTGCATCAATGCAGTCGTCAATGTAGCGCAGAAAGAGATGGGCAGCATTACCAGTGAAGACTTATAGACCATTGACTATTCCATGTAGCTAACAAAAAGACAGACATAGTTAGGGCCTTTGCAGGTGTCCATGGCTACAACGTGGATATGGAGAAAGTGGAAGGAGCTGAAAGAGAAATTGAGTATGAGCGCCAGTTCTGCCAGAGGGAACATGGTGGTGGTGGAGGGGAACTCGTTAGGTCTGTTGTCTAGAAAGAAGCAGAAAGCTTCAAAGCTTTTCTCATGGGGGTTAGGAGTGTATAGGGATTGGCTATCCATTGCAAAAATGAGGCGACGAGGGCCGAGGAAATTAAAGTTGAAGAGATCGAGAGCATGTGAGGTGTCACAAAAGTAGGTGAAATGAGACTTGAACTAAAGGAGATAAAAAGGATTTGAGGTATGTGGACATGAGTTCAATGGGGCCGGAGTAGGCAGAAACAAAGGGACTACCTGGACAGTCAGGTTTGTGGATCTCGGGTAAGAGGCAGAAACAAGCAACGTGAGACAAAGGAACTCTGAGTTTGGTGGCAGTGTACGAGAGACCTCCAGAGTTGATGCAGTTGGTGATGGAGTGGGAGACAAGGTTCTGGTGATCCTAAGCAGAATCCTTTTCAAGGCGTAAGAAAGATGAGAAGTCCCCCAGGGGACTGTAGTCTGGCAGACTGACCTCTACCTTGCTGAGGACAGGTGCCAACTCTCAGACACTACCTCTTACTTACAAGGTTTTGTGCATGGTAGGTCATGTCTAACCAATCTTATGGAGCTTTGAACAAGTTACCAGGAAAGTTGATGAAGGAAAGGCAGTAGATGTTGTCTACATGGACTTTAGCAAGGCCTCTGACAAGGTCCTGCATGGGAGGTTGGTCAAGAAAATTCAGTCATTTGGCATTTAGGATGAGGTAATAAATTAGATTCGCCATTGGCTTCGCAGGAGAAGTCAGAGTGGTAGTTGATGGCTGACACCCCGACTAAAGGCCCATGACTAGTGAGGTACCGCAAGGATTTGTGCTTGGTCATCCACAGTATATCAATGATCTGGTTGATAACATGGTAAACTGGATCAACAAATTTGCAGATGACACTAAATTGAAGCCACAGTGGACAGAGAGGAAGGCTATCAAAGCTTGCAGCTGGATCTGGACTAGCTGGAAAAATGGGCTGAAAAGTGGCAGATGGAATTTAATGCAGACAAGCGTGAGGAGTTGCATTTTGGGAGAGCAAACCAGGGTAGGGCTTATAGAAGTGCAGTAGAAGAGAAGGATCTGAGTAATACAGATCCATAATTCCATGAAAGTAGTTTCACAGGTAGATAGGTTCATAAAGACAGCTTTTGGCACATTGATCTTTATTAATCAAAGCATGAGTACAGGAGCTGGCCTAATTTGGAGTATTATGTGCAGTTCTGATCACCTACCTACACGAAAGATATCAATAAGATTGAGAGTGTAGAGAAAATTTACAAGGATGTTGCTGAGACTTGACGATCTGAGTTATAGGGAAAGGTTGGACTTTATTCCCTGGAGAGTAGGAGAATGAGGGCAGATTTAATAGAAGTATACAAAATTATGAGGGAATAGACAGGATAAACGCAAGCAGGGTTTTTCTACTGAGGCTGCGCAAGACTAGAACTAGAGGTCATGGGTTAAGGGGGAAAGGTGAAATGTTTAAGGGGAATAGGATAGAGAACTTCTTCACCCAGAGGACGGTGAGAGTATGGAATGAGCTGCCAATGGAAGTGGTGGATCCTGGTTCAATTTCAACATTTAAGAGAAGTTCTAATTTAAGTACTGAAGGGGAGGCATATTAAGGCTATGGTCCAGGTTACGGTCAAGGGACTAAGCAGAAAAATAGTTCAGCATGGACATTTGGGCTGAAGGGCCTGTTTCTGTGTGTAGAGTTCTTTGACTATGTTCTGGAGACTTTCATAACCTCTCCTGCACTCTCCTCCCCATTTGCTTTTCTTTACTTTTCCAAGCTACTATTGAACCCATCCCTCCCTCACCCCTACTATGTAGTTTAAAACCCTATGCACAGTTCTAGTTCTGCGATTCGCCAGGTCCCTGGTCGCAGCATGATTCGGATGGAGTCCTTCCATCAGAACAGCTTCTTTCTTTTCTAATACTGCTGCCAATGTTCCACAAATTCAAATCCTCTTCTCCTTCACCAATCTTTGAGCCATGCATTTAGTTCTCCAATTTTATTAACCCTCTGCCAATTTGCATACAGCTCAGATAATAATCCAGAAATTATCTTTTTTATTCCTTAACTGTTCAAATTTCCTCAGTAGAACATTTTTCCTTGTTCTTCCTATGTTTTTGGTATTCACATGGACTATGACAAATGAATCTTTCTCCTCCCACTCCAATTTCCTCTGCAGGTCGGATGAGATGTCATGAAGCTGGACATCAGGCAGACAACAATGCATTTGTGACTCTTGATCTTGCGACAAAGATCCATGCACTACTGCTTGCAGGACCACTGCAATCTCAGCAGTTACCTTATACATATATACAATCCTTTAGCAATAGCCACTTCATGATTATCTGCTGAATTAAATCCTCAAAATATTTTCATTTCTGCTTAATCTTAAAGAATCAAACTACTTTCAGGAGATTTACAGTCTCACATGACCATGCCTTTTCCAAACTGTAGAAAAACAAATTATACAGAGCAATCAAGAATTCTATGCGGTCAAGTGACAATCAGCACTTGTTAATCATAAGTGCTATAAAGCAATGAGTCTTTGACCAAGAATATAGAATTAAATAAGTCTCAAAAGCACTGCAGTTGAAAAAACGTAATGCAAAATTTTCAGAAACACGGTTAAAATTTAAGGAGATAATGAATATCTGAAACTGATAAACCGAGCTTTTGATTACTGACACTAGAACCTCTGGGAGGAGCTGGAGTCCCCTCTACTGATTGCTACCTAGATTGCAAGCTAAACCGCATCTATTTTAATAATTAGTAAAGTAGGTGAATTCAAAGCTTTAATTACCACTGGTGTTTACATATAACTGTGATCAGAGACACGGCTGAAGGATGAGCAGGACCGGCAACTCAATATTCCGGGGTATAGAATTCTCGGTTGAGATAAAAGGAGAAGTAAAACAGAAGTTGCATTAAGTCAATATTGAGGGAGGATATCATAAAGCTCCTCAAATTAGGCCATAAGGATAGAGATTAGAAACAAAATAAAGTGTCATTACTCTGCTGGGGTGTATTATAGACATACCAGTCTACAGATGAGAGAGGAACAGATACGTAGGCAGATATCAGAGGCATGCAACGAAAAAAGGGTTATTGTTCTGAGAGGGCTGAATTTTCTCACCTCAATTTTCTCAAATATTAACTAGGATTGCCTTAGCATTAAATTTACATTTAGTATTTAGTTCTTTTTTTCTTCTTTTTTTGGGGTTTTTTTTTCTTTGTATAATATATTTTTTTCTTTTTAGTTCTTCTTCTTTATGCTTAATTTCATGAGTTTGGAAGTCTATTATACCTGTGTTATTTGAAATCTTTTTTGTATATGTTTATTAATAATAACAACATTATTCCAATCTCTTTGTATCAACATTGTTATTTTGTTTATAATTTTGAAAACTAATAAAAAGATTTAAAAAGAAAGCATTAAATTTACAGAGGGGATAAAGTATTTGAGGTTTATCCAGGAGAGTTTTTTGATGCAATTTGCAGGTAGATGAACAAGTAGCTTTACTGTACCTTATCTATGAGAATGCAGCTGATCAAGTAGAGGGAGTGTTACTCAGGGTATATTTTGAAGATAGTGATCAGAACTGTATATTTTAACGTGTTTATGGAAAAGGACAGGGATAAACCAGTAAGGTCTTAGATTAGGGAAGAACATTTTCATTAATGTGAGAACAACCTGGGAAAAGCAGATTGGGAACATTTACTTGCAGGATGAGTTCTTTTCTGCAGCGGGAAGCATTTAAAAGAAAGAAAAGTAAGAGTTCAAGGCCAATGTGTACCCATAGGGGTAAGAGCCAAGGGTAACAAGAAAACAAAACCCTGGATTTCAAGGAATATTGAGGGTTGAAGAGAAAAAAAAAGGAAGCATATGGCAGAGAAGGGTCTGTCAAGACTATAAAAAGTTAAGTAGTACAATAGTGAAATTAGGAAGTCAAAGAAGGGTCACAAGAAGATCACTAGGGACAAGATTAGGGCAAATCCAAAGGTGTTCTATGAATGCATCAAAGGCAAAAGGATTAACAGTGGAAATGTATAGCCCATTAGGGATAACAGGGACAATACGCGCATGGAGCCACAAGGCACAGTTAAGGTTCTAAATGAATAATCTCTAATGTAGGTCCCTATGAGTAAAAGGGAGTTTCTCGATGTCTCAGTGGGTTTAAAGGATATAGTCCCAGGACCAAATAAGATTCATCCAAGGCCTGACACAAAAATTGGCCAAGTTGTGGACAGTGAGGAAGTTTGTCAAAGGATTCAAAAGGATACAGACGAATTGGAAATCTAAGTAGAGAAATTGCAGAATGACATTCTGCTATTTCTCTACCTACATTTCCAACTGGTATGAGGACAAGTGTGAGGTGTTGCACTTTGGAAGATCAAATGCAAGGAGAAAGCAAACAGTTAATATGCAGGACCCTTTGCAACACTGATAAACTGATGGATCTCAGGAAGCAAATCCATAGCTCAGCAGTCCCCAAGTCTCGGGCCACAAAGCATGTGCTACCAGGCCGCGAGGAAACGATATGATTTGGCGATATGAGTCAGCTGCACCTTTCCTCATTCCGTCACGCCCACTGTTGAGCTTGAACGCACGCGAGGTCATTACCCGCACATCATCCATGTCAGCGCGGGAAGGAGATCAACTCCTCGAGCTTGCAAATGACGGCGGGCTGAAAAGTATGTTTGACATAACATCTCTGTTGGCATTCTGGATCAAAGTCAAGGTTAAATATCCTGAGATAGCCATGAAAGCACTGAAAATGTTGCTTCTATTTCCAATGTATCTCTGCAATGAATGCAACGAAAACCAAATTATGGAATAGACTGGACATAAGGAACCCCATTCGAGTATCGCTGTCTCCCATCATCCCTCGATAGAACCGTCTCGCTGCAGGGAAATAAACCCAGGGCTCCCACTGATTCAGCGATATTGGTGTGTTGTAATGATTTTATATGTTCATACAAAGAAAATATGTGCTGTGTGTTTAATGTCCAAACGTTACTTAAAATGTTATGATGCTATTGACTTGTAAGTGACTTATATAACCATATAACAATTACAGCACGGAAACAGCCCATCTCTGCCCTTCTAGTCCATGCCGAACGCTACTCTCACCTAGTCCCACCGACCTACACTCAGCCCATAACCCTCCATTCCTTTCCTGTCCATATACCTATCCAATTTTTCTTTAAATGATAATATCGAACCTGCCTCCACCACTTCTACTGAAGTTCTTTCAACGCTTACTTCAAGCTCCCCTGATAATTGACTTATCACTATATTCATGTGAGGAAAATATGCGGTGTGTGTTTAATATTAAATTCGTCAGATAAATCCTTTTAGAAAAGAAGTTGAGTGTATTAGCTACTTATCACCTATATTCCGGTCGTGATTAACAATCCCCCTCCCCACGCGCCCCCCCCCCACCGAACAGAATCGCCAAAAACGATTTGTAGAAAAAAATTGGCACGTACATGCATGCGCACTGGTGCCCGCGCAAGGCTTCATGGTCATGGTAGTCTTTCTCAGGGTAAGCACAACGTATTTGACTGCTACTCTTGTCCGTTGGCAACCCTACCCCACCCCCCACCCCACCAGTCAGCCGGTCCGCAAGAATATTGCCAATATTAAACCGGTCCGCAAGGCAAAAAAGGTTGGGGACCCCTGCCAAAGCTAACTGAAAGTAGCAATACGAATAGGTGAAAGAAAAAGCACTAGGCAAACTCAAAAGTCTTAAGGTGAATAAGTCACCTGGGCCAGATGGACTACATCCCAGAGTCCTGAGAGAGGTTGCTGCAGAGATAACAGATACAGTCATGATCTTTCAAGAATCACTTGATTCTGGCATGGTCCTGGAGGACTGGAAGATTGCAAATGTCACTCCACTCTTTAAGAAGGGAGGAAGGCAAAGGAAAGGAAATCATAGGCCTGTTAATCTAACCTCAGTGGCTGGGAACATGTTGGGAGTCTATTATTAAGGATGAGGTTTCAAAGTACTTGGAGACTAATGATAAAATGAGTCAAAGTCAGCATGGTTTCTGTAAAGGGAAATCTTGCCTGACAAATCTGTTAGAGTTCTTCAGGAAGTAACAAGCAGGGTTGACGAAGGAGAGGCAGTGGATGTCATTTACTTGGATTTTCAGATGGCGTTTAATAAGGTGCTACACGATGCTGCTGAACAATATAAAATCCTATGGCATTATAGGAAAGATACTGGCATGGAGAGCGGAATGGCTGACAGGCAGGAGGCAGCAAGTGGGAATAAAAGCATCGTTTTCTGGTTGGCTACTGGTGACTAGTGGTGTTCCTCAGGGGTCAGTATTGGGACCGCTGCTTTTCACATTGTCAGTGATTTAGATAATGGAATTGATGGCCTTGTGGCAAAGAATGTGGATGATACGAAGATAGGTGGAGAGGAAGGTAGTGCTGAGGAAGCAATGCAATTGCAGCAGGACTTGGACAAATTGGATGAGCAAAAAAGTCACAGATGGAATACAGTGTTGGGAAGTGTATGATAATACATTTTGGTAAAAGGAACAATAGTGTGGACTACTATCTAAATGGGGAGAAGATTCAAACATCAGAAGTGCAGAGGGACTTAGGAATCCTCATGCAAGACTACCAGAAGGTTAATTTTCAGGTTGAGTCTGTGGTAAAGGTGGCAAATGCAATGTTGGCATTTATTTCAAGTGGAATAGAACATAAAAACAAGGAGATAATGCTGAGCCTTTATAAGATACAAGTCAGGCTGCACTTGGAGTATTGTCAGCAGTTTTGGGTCCTACACCTCAGAGAGGATATGTTGTCACCGGAGAAAGTCCAGAGGAGAGAGGTCCTCCGGAACCATGCCAAAATCAAGTGATTCTTGAAACATCATGACCAATCACGAAGATGATTCCGCATATGAAGGGGTTAACATATGAGGAGTGTTTGGCAGCTTTGGGCCTGTACTCACTGTAATTTAGAAGAATGCGTGGAGATCTCATTGAAGTCAACCGAACGTTGAAATGACTAGGTAGGCTGGATGTGGAGAGGATGTTTCCAGAACTAGAGGGCACAGCGTCAAAATTGAAGGGCAACCCTTTAGAACAGAGGTAAGGAGGAACTTTTTTTTGAGCCAGAGAGTAGCAAATCTGTGGAATGCTCTGTCACTGACTGTGGGGGAGGCCAAGTCCGTGTGTATATTTGTGGAATTTGATAGTTTCCTGATTGGTCAGGGCATCCAAGGATATGGTTTGAAGACAGGTGTATGGGGTTGAGTGGGATCCAGGATCAGCCATGACAGAATGGTGGAACAGACTCAATGGGCTGAATGACCCAATTCTGCTCCTATGTTTAATTGTCGTATGAATAATAGCACATGTAGTGAAGTAAGAAATCATCAATCCTGTTAGCTCTGAGCAGGCACACTGTGTCCATATTCTGTTCATATCAGATCATTCCAACATAATATCATAACCTTGCCTTTTTTTAATCATCTTTACCATTTTGTTCAAGTAAACTATACTAATCTCAGCACCTACAAGTTCCAGTAATACTTTAGCTAAAAACATTTCTTTTAAACCTCCTTTAGGCTCCTGGTTTGATCCTTGCCTGATGACTCAAAATGTGCACAAATTAAAACACAATTCTTACTCAACATTTCAAACTGCTCACATACTGTACATTCTCTGCCCTCTATCCCCAGACAGTGGCATTTAATATTATATGACACCCTTTCCTCGTTATATGCGTCTTCAGACCATGCGGATTCAGTTTTTCGAGGAACCTATTTCTACCAACGTCTCCTTATATGCGTCCAAAATTCACAGTTATACAAGGAGCACTGCCTTCCCACCAACACAAGTCAGGTGCGCACGCCTCATGGTCTCACTGTTGGGATGAGTAGCACCACTTTCCCGCCAATACAAGTCAGGTGCTCACACCTCACAATCTCACTCCCGCCACTCTCGCATTGGTTTTGGCAAGGTGTGGATGCGCAATCTTATACTTTTGTTGGTTTTACCTACGGGTTAGTGATTTTGTGCTTGAAATATTTAACTATGCCTCCTAAGCGTCCGATGTCATGTCTTGGGCCGTCAGCCGAGCAGCAGAGAACCGCTTTAACCTCCTGGCATAACTTACATATTACTATTTCCTGGCATAATTTACACATTACTATATAACTATTTATGGTTTTATTACTATTTAATTATTTATGGTGCAACTGTAATGAAAACCAATTTCCCCCGGGATCAATAAAGTATGACTATGACTAACACTCGAAAAAAAGTTGCAAGTTATAAACAGCGCAGCATCAGCTGAAGGTAACACAGCTCTGGGACGCTGCTGCCAGGAACAGAGTCTTGCCTTTAAAGTTCTTTTGTTGCTTGACAATGTGCCAGCCCATCCTAAACACTTGGACAGCATTCATCCTAACATAACAGTGCGTTTCCTGCCGCCTAACACAACATTGCTGATTCAACCACTCGACCGGTGTGATCCACATTCAAGGTGTACGGATTTTTTTTTTTATTTTATTTTTTTTTAAAAACGGCAAACTCTCATATGCTACAAGCAACAGACGATTTGGAAAATCCCGGGAGTTTACCAACGGTGAGGGAATGGTGGAAGTCGGTACACTTGGCACAAATGGCGATGGACATGGACCCAAGTTTAGAACGGAGTCAGCATTTCAGTCGTTCTCTGCTGTCAACCCTTCTTCCCTACAAGCAAATTTATGCTGAAAAACAAAATGCTGCCAAGCAAACGACTCTCACCACTTCATTCAAATCGCTGTAATCTTCTGCTGCCAGCAGTTCCAAGAGTTCTGTGGGTCTTCCTTCACCCCTTGCTGTGCTTGATATGATCCTGACGACCACAACCATCCACCTTATCCATGTAAAGCTGCCCGACACCACAACAACCACTCCTCTCCCAGAGCGAACACACCTGCCACTGTTGGTGAGTACTGTACACCAGAGGATGTTAACTTTCTATGATTTATTACATTTAATATTACCTTAAATTGATTAAATATAATACAAATGTTGTCTTGCAGTACTGCTTTTGTGTCGTATTGGTATGAAAATGTGAATAAATTACAGATAAAACATATTTAGGAAGCCCTCTGGAACGCATCCCTATTTTCTCTATTTAAATAATTATTCACATTATGCGATTTCACATTATGCGTCAACTTCGAGGAACGTATCCCTCGCATATAACAAGGATAGGGTGTATTTCATTTAATCACATTGCCTTTGGTCGGTATGCTGTACATTTATTCTTCAAATAGGAAGGAAGACACGGATTAGGAAATAAAATACCAATGTTTAAAGATGGAAGAGATTTTGGGATTTGAAGCAATTCTCCTGTTCTTAATAACTTTATCAACTAAGTACATACCATTGATTCTGTATTTAAGTTTCTTTCCATTTGCTAGTGGCACTCCATCAACAACCTGTATTTAACAGAAATAAACAGAGAAATTAACTGACCAATGAAGACTATTACTGAAATTGGGAGAAAAAAAATGAAAGGGTGAGGTCAAGGTTTTAAGTAACAAACAGCTAGAAAATTGATAGTCATAATGAGAGCCAACTTTCTCAAGTCAGACTACAAATAGTTGTCCACAGGGCCAAAATAGTATTTTTTTTAAATCAAAACAGTTCAGGGCTTTCACAAACAGGAAATTAAGTGTCCTTTGATCTGTCACTTTCAGCACCAATCACTTTCAAGTCAGGAATAAAGTTGTAGTAGTAAGCTTTCTCTACACTATCCACAAACGTACCTTTTTTCAAGATATAACTTTCCTCAAATACTAAATGCAATTAATGACCAAATTCAGGAATGTGTTAGGTATAAATTTGTTAGACACGGCACAAGGTACTTTAACACAGCCTATTGACAGATTTGTAGGACAGGACAGTATGCCACTACAATGGTCAAACTTTCCAAGAACACATCCAAATGTTTGTGGTCAAAAGAGAAAGCTTTCCTTAGAAGGGAAGTTTCTAAGAGAGAAAAAGACTCTCTAAAATACAGAGATACAATCTGAAGAAATGATGTAGTCCAGTAATTAAATTGCTTCATGCCTCTACCAGAGCCACACTTTGCCATTGTCATAGAAACAGGCCCTTCATCACAACTTGCTCATGCTGACCAAGCTGTCTAGCTGATTAATTCCTTTTGCCTTCACTTGACCCATATCCCTTCTAAACCTTTCCTATACAAGTCCCTGTCAAAATCTCCTGTATAAAGCATACAACTGTTTCAAAAGAATTTGGAGCAGAGAGACGTGG
This sequence comes from Mobula hypostoma, assembly GCF_963921235.1. Lineage (NCBI taxonomy): Eukaryota > Metazoa > Chordata > Chondrichthyes > Myliobatiformes > Myliobatidae > Mobula > Mobula hypostoma. The sequence continues at coordinate 117,472,902 of NC_086098.1, read as the reverse complement.
AAGTATGGATGCATTAGTCATTTAAATTGGTAGGGCAATAGAAAGCAGTTAGAATTCTAGGCTTTATCAATAAAGGTATAGTGTATAAAAAGCAGGGATGTCATTCAGTTTTTTTACTTAACCAATGGTCGAGGCTGAGTTGGAATGTTGTATTCAATTGTTGTTGCTTCATTACTGGAAGAGCATGGATGCACAGCACTGGGTCCAGAAAAGATATATGTTTCTTTGGCTGAGGGGCTACAATTAAAAGGATGGATTGGAGAGGCTGGGACTGCTTCCTTTGAAGAGGTCAAGGGATGATAGAAGTATATAAAATGAGCAGTCTGTGCAGAGTGGATAAGTAGAAGGCTGGCTTCATTGGTGTAAGGTTTGAGGACTAGAAGTCACAGGTATAAAAACAAGGGGAAGAGAATTAATAATCTGGAGGCAGGTTCTATTAGATAAACATATGGCAAGGAAAAATTTGTTAGGCTATGGAGAACAGTCTTGGGCAGCACTAGACTCCTGTCTGTGCTATAACCATGCCATGATTCTACAAAGTCCTACAAGTCTGCAGAATAGAACTTCTCAGGACAAGCAGAGATAGGCAAACATATGTTCCTGTGAACTTACAAAAATTCTGTTTACCAAATGTCACATTTATTGTCTGTTATAGAGAAAAGGTCTGGTGATAAAAAAAAGTACTAGTGGATCTTTAAAATATGGGCCTTAAAGGCTCAGGAAAGAACTACAAAGAAATAAAACACACTTTTGTTTAAAAACAAGATGTGAATTCTTGATTTCACAATCTCTGTCATAGCTCTTAGATCTTGTCCGCTTGCATTGCACTCTAACTGTAATACTATATTCTGTATTGTTATTACTTTTCCATTTTACTACCTCAAAGTACTGTGTTTTGAAATAACCTGCATGGAAACTAAGTTTTTCCACTGTATCTCGGTATATATGATAATATTAAAACAATTTTTTAATATCAAAACCAAAAGAGGCTTTCTTTTTAACTGGATAACTTGAAGGAAAAGGAGTGGAAATTCCAGTTTAGTAAGTTTTTAGATGTTCCATTTACACAAAGGTCGAAAGGCTGTGGCAACTAGGACTTCAATTACTGCACAGTAGAGTAGAGAGCAGCACAGCACATTAGTGGTTGTAAGGAGTTTGTACACTCTCTCCTTGACTGCCCGTGTTTCTGCCGATACTCTGGTTTCCTCCAACATTCCAAAGTAGCCTGGGTGAGGGGTAGCAAACTCTGGGTAATGCCATGCTGGCACCAGAAGCATGGCAATACTCACAGGCTGTCCCCAACCACAGTCCTCAAACTGGGTTAGTTGTTGACACAAACAATGCATTTCATTATGTTTCGATATATGTTACAAATTTTTAATATTTTCATTCTCACACTGGGCAGCAGAGTGGCATAGCTAGTAGAGCTGCTGCATCACAGCTCCAGTGAGCTGAGTTTGATCCTAATCTTGTGGAGTTTACAAGTCCTACCTTTTCTGCAGGTACTCCAATTTCTTACCACATTCTAAACAAGTGATAGGTCAACTGCTGTGTATTGTCCCTGGAAATAAATGAGTGGAAAATCTGGGAGAGTGAGTTGATGGGAATGAGTAGAGTATAAAATAGATTAGAGTAAGATCAATGTTTAAAAATGGTGTTTGCTCGTTAGGTAGTTGAAAGACCTGTTTCTGTGCCTTCTCTCTGTGTGACTATCACACTTGGAATGTTTTACAGATATGACACATAAATAGATTACTGATGCTCAATCTCCCCGCTTCTCTTAATTCTCAGCATGTGTTTTGAACAAAGACCTCCAGGGTCTATTAGTGAGATTCAAATAAAACTGCTGCTAAAACCTAGTAGTAGGGCCATTCAAAATGAGTGCCCAGACACAAGTTTAAAGGTAAGTTCTTGCCAAGCTGCAAGTAGTCTCACCCTGAAGAATTCAGAACTTTCCTCCAGAGGAAATTCTATCGCAAAAGAATAGGTAGCTATCTAAAAGCAGAAAAATTGGATAGAAAAGCTGTAGTTTCATCCACAGTAATTGACATGAATACAAATCAAAACCAATTAATAAGAAAAACATTTACATTCAAACTTTTGTTTACATTCCAGAATGATGCATCTTTTCCATTTATAGAAAATCACCAAGCGAACTTGAATTACCTTTCCAACTGGCAACATATAAAGTAGTGCCTGAAAAAGGACCCACAGGACAAAGATGCCAAAGGCAGTACTATTCCATAGAGCCAGGGGATGTGGAATTTGAAGTGGAAAATTCAGAATACTGGGATCGTCTTGTGTACACATCAACAGCAGGAGAATGAGAATAGCAGGCAACAAGAATATCATGACAGCAGCACCTAAAATTAAAAGACAAATTATTTTACAGACTTTGTTGCAGAGTTCAGCAAAACTGTCTAAAGTAGAATTATTCACTATTCTATCTAAAGGAAAACAATTTATAAGAAAAAAGAAGCTAAAGAAGGAAAATTATGTTCAATCTACAGTTTTGAATTAGCTAGGATGATCATAGTTAATGTAATGTACAGCATATTTTGATTTAAAAGCACAATCATACAGGAGCTACAGCGAGACACAACTAATTCAATACTTGTGTGACACATGTTGTACAAGACCAGCATTTGAGAGATGGAGGAAATAACCAAGATCAAAAGCATACTCTTGGTCATACCAACTCGTGCTCCAAACCCCCGCTCTTGGATCTGCACCGCTTGCTTCTTAGCATGCAGATGGCCATCTTTTGCCTCCAGGTTTACAAGTTTTGCCTCTTCTTTCTTGGCTTGTAGATTGTACAGGCCCAACTGATCTGTTACAATTTCTTTGCATGTCTTTTGCTGCAGGTTGGGAGAGATGGAATAAGGCAGAAAATTACTTGCTGAAATATAGGATCCAGTAATGGCTGGTGAACAGCGCAGCAGTTAAATTACTGAATTAATAATACAGGAGTCTCAACTAACAGCCCAAGGTTCAAAACCTACCATGGCAACAGTGGAATTTAAAATTCTATCAATAACTTGACAATTTTTAAGAAGGTTGAAACTACGAGTAACGATGATCACAAGAATCTACAGTGAATCTACTATTAAAATTTCCTTGGTTCACCAATGATTTTCAGGGGAGAAATTCCATCTCTCTACAGCGCTTTATCCCAGCTTGCCCGTTCCCTCTCGCTGAAACCATACCTACTACTGAGCCATTTGATTCACCTTCCTGGCCAGTAATTCTCAAACTCACTCAGTCTATAGGCAGTTCCACCTACCCCTAAGCCCTCCAACCCTCTGCTCTCAGGTCTCCACCCTTCCTCTCAAACAATCCCACTTCACTCCTATAGACCTCCTCTTACTTCACCTCTCCACCACCCAACATCAGTCACACTCTCTTGCAACCTCTCCTCTCCCAGCCTCTTATTCCCTCTACAATTGGAAACATTGCATTTAGAAATCCAATAAGAGCAAACATACTGGGAATGTAGAAACAACTCATTGATATATCAGTCTAAGTAACTTCTATTACTGAAAATAACATTACTGTTGTTCAAAACACTGAAAAGCTTTTTCTACCTCAACAACTCTGTAGATCTTGTTCTTCTCCTTCTCTCCAGTGTAGTCTGTCACACAAGTAGCTTTACTGTTGGTGCTATTTTCTTGAATCTTCCCATTCAAAAAGACATCAATGAAAGATTTAGAGCTTAAGTACCATTATAATATTTTTACAAAAAATAGCTTTGATAAATGTGTCTGATCATACCAGAACTAGAGCAACAACTACACTTGCTAAACTGCATTGTGGTCCAACTCAAGAGGTCCGATTAAAACTTCAATCCTACTCTCTTTTACCAGGACTATAATCTTACAGACATTTCTACATAAAATTAACATATGTGCTTATGGAAAATTCCATCCTCTGCCTTGCCCCTTCAGTATCCCTGTGTTCTTCATACCCTAGCACAAAAAAATTCAGCAGAGTTTTTGTCAGAGCTTCTTGACCGACAGAATGATCAAGAGCCCACAGATTAGAATGGATTTAAGCAGCTATATTGAAAGTTGAGGTAAAAGGTCAGTCAAAAACTACTGTATGGCAGAACAGGAACAAAGGAAGCCCTGACTGTCGATATCCTCAGTCTTTTATCTGCACAATCTGACCATTACCTCACCTGTCTGACCAACCTCTTGTCAATCCCCATACCATTCTTCCACTCTACGATCCATAACCAACCCAACCCTCATACCCCCAACTTAAACCCACCAATGTCACAATAGAAGACGACTTACGATGGCAGACCATCGTACACACAGTACAGAGCATCATGCAACAGAATAGCAGACACCCCTTGCAGGCCAAAAGGAATTTGACCCAGGATATCCATGAGTGTGGGTTTTCCTGCTTAGGAGCAATATGTGTCATACCAAACTTCCAGCTGGACCTCTGATTAGCAAAAGCAGCAACGGAGGTGTGCATGGATGAAGGCAATTGAGCACTAAATTTTCCCACTCTTATTTCTTCCACACATTTAACTTTCAATGAACTTCAGTACTTGTGCATTCAACTCATATAGTTATATGAATAGACTGTAAAGTCAAGTCTATGAGTTTCTTTAAAATTGAATTAATGCCACATACCTGATGGACAGATTTCAGTTTACTTATATCAACTGTTCGTACTTCTTCCTTCTCCACTAATTTCCTAGGCTCCTTGCCCCGGGAGTTTGACTGCTTGGGTGTCTGTGTCCTGGCAGGAGACCGTGATCGAGATCGACTGCGCTGTCTGGAACCTGAACTGCTTTTCTTCATTTTAAAGAAATTTAAGGACTAAAAGTAAAATACAATGTCTGAATTTCTAGCAATGACATTTCAGCTTCCCTTTTACATACAAGTCGAAGGGCTTTGGATTCATTTCCAAATCCATTCTAAGATTACCCATATTTTGTTTATACAAAAAGCTCCCTGCAACTGACAATGCTTCAACTATATAGCAGGTATGAAGCCAGAATGACCTCATGCACAGTGGTGTTAGAAATTGTGAACCCTGTAGAATTTTTTCTATTTCTGCATAAAGTCAAGCGCCTGCTCTTCAAGAAAGATCTGTTGATGTGCACCATGCCTCGATCAAAACAACTTTCAGAGGACCTTAGAAGAATTGCAGAGATGCATGAAGCTGGAAAAGGCTACAAAAGCATTTCTAAAGACCTCAGTGTTCATCAGTCCACAGTAAGAGAACTTGTCTACAAATGGACAAAACTCAGTACTGTTGCTACTCTCCTTAGGAGTGGGCATCCAACAAAGATCACACCAAGAGCACAACGTGCAATGCTGAAGGAGGTGACAAGAACCCAAGGGTAACAGCAAAAGACCTGCAGAAATTTCTAGAACTTGTTAAAGTCTCTGTTAATAAATCCACTTTAAGAAAAGCACTGAACAAGAATAGTGTTCATGGAAAGGCATGACAGAGGAAACCACTGCTCTCCAAAAAAAAAAATTGCTGCACATCTCCAGACCCAAACACAAGGAAATCTGCAGATGCTGGAAATTCAAGCAACACACACAAAATGCTGGTGAACGCAGCAGGCCAGGCAGCATCTATAGGAAGAAGTACAGTTGACGTTTTGGGCCAAGACCCTTCGTCAGGACTAATTGAAAGAAGAGGTAGTAAGAGATTTGAAAGTGGGAGGAGGAGATCCGAAATGATAGGAGAAGACAGGAGGGGGAGGGATGAAGCTAAGAGCTGGAAAGTTGATTGGCAAAAAGGATACAGAGCTGGAGAAGCGAGAGACCACCTGGATGCTCTACAAAGCAAAAGACCACCTGGATGATCTTCAATGCTTCTGGGACAATGTTCTGTGGAAATGCACATTGCTATGTTTGGAGGAACAGGGGCATTGCACACCAACACCAAAATCTCATCCCAACTGTGAAGCATGGTGGAAGGAGCATCATGGTTTGGGGCTGCTTTGCTGCCTCAGGACCTGGACAGCTTGCAATCGTAGAAGGAGCAATGAATTCACAATTTTATCAAGACATTTCACAGGAGAATGTCAGGGTAGCTGTCGTCAGCTGAAGTTTAATGGATACTGCAGCAACACAATGATCAGAAAGACAAGAGTAAATCAACAACAGAATGATTAAAAAGAAGAAAATTTGTGTTTTGGAATGGCCAAGTCAAAGTCCTAACCTAAATCCTATAGGAATGTTGTAGAGCTGAAGCAAGCAATTCATGCAAGGAAGCCTACCAACATCCCAGAGTTGAAGCAGTTTTGTAAGGAGGAATGACCTAAAATTCCTCCAAGCCGATGTGCAGGACTGATCAAAGGTTACCAGAAATGTTTGGTTGAAGTTATTGCTGTACAAGGGGAGTCACACCAGTTACTGAATGCAAAGGTTCACATACTTTTTCTAACAAATAAATTAAATATTGGATATTTTTTCTCTAGAAATAAGTGAACAAGTAAAGTTTTTTTGTGTTGTTTATTTAATTAGGTTCTCTTTATCTAGTTTTAGGACTTACATGACGACCTGATCACACTTTAGGTCATATTTATGCAGAAATAGAGAAAATTCTACAGGGTTCACAAACTTTCTTGCACCACTGTATTACTGGCCTCTACTCAAATATTAAATATTCCCACAATGGGACTGAAGAATGTTGTGGTAGTTGATTATATAATACTGCTGGAGGAAAACCTTTTTTTTCTTAAAAAAGCTAGGCTTAAAAAAGAAACAATCAGCAGGGGAACAAGGTAACTGCATAACTCAAATTGATACCTACAGTGGCACACATTTTACTTCTTCTCCAACTCCACTGGATGTAGTCAAAGTTGTACAGCAGAGAGAAAACAGGCTACAGAAAGTGATGGATACAGCCCAGTCTATCAGAGGCAAAGTCCTTCCCACCATTGAGCACAGTTACATGCAGTGCTGCCACAAATAAGCAGCACCTATCAAAAACCCCACCATCCAAGCCATGCTCTCATCTCAATACCTACATAGGGAAAAGGTACAGAAGTCTTAAGTCTCACACCACCAGGCTCAAGAACATCTATTACCCTACAACCATCAGGCTCTGAAATGGCATGGATAACTTCAATCACTACTTTGAGTTTATTCTATGACCTACAGACTAACTTTCAAGAACCCTTTATAATCATGCTCTATTATTTTTATTTGCAATGCTTGTATTTTGCATGTTGGTTGCCCGTCATCATCTATTTATGTACAGATTTTCATAAAATTCTATTGTATTCTATTTTTCCTGTAAACGTCTGCAAAAAAAAAATGAATCTCAAGGTAGCATATGTACTTTGATAATAAATTTACTTGGAACTGGACCTAAAAAATTCACGCTAACTAGTGAGCATTCATCTTTACTAACTCCATTTTCTAGCAGTTGACCATGGCCTACTATGCCTAGGCAATTCAGTGAGCATCTAAAGTGATCATCTTAAAGGATATTAACATTTTGCCTCTTAAAAAATTCAAATGAATTGATGAGACATAACCTCCCACAAGCCCAGCAATGCTGACTGTCCCTTATCAGCCCTTGTTTTTCCAAATGCAAATAAATCTTGTCCGTCAGAATCCCTTCCAGTAACTTTCCCACCACTGATGCAAGGTTCACTGGCCTGTTGTTCCCTGGCTTGTTCTTGCCACCTACTTAAAGCCACAAGATTAGCTCTCCTCCAGTCTTCCATTGCCATGGCCATGACTAACAAAGATACAAAATTCTCTGCCAGGGCTATAGTAATTTCTGTCTTTGCTTCCCACAACATCCTAGGATACATCAGATCTTAGGAATTTATCCACCTTTATGTGCTTCAAGGCCATGAATAGCTTCTTCAAAATGTCAATATGGTTCAGGATATCACTGTTCTCTTCTCTAAACTCACTAACTTGCCTGTCCTTCTTCAAGGTAAATGCAAATGAGAAGAACTCATTAACTTGCATGTCCAATTTTCAAAACATTCAATCCAGATGCATCACAGCTTAGTATGCCAACTGTTCTGCCTGAGACTACAAGAAATTGCAGTTATGGACATAGCTCAATCCATCATAAAAAAAAAAAACAGCCTCCTGGTCCATGACTGTCTATACTTTTCACTGACTTGGAAAAGCAACCAACATAATCAAAGACCCCGCCCACCCCAGATATTCTCTCTTCTCCTTCCTATTGGACAGAAGATATAAACGCTTGAAAACACATATCACCATGCAGAAGGACAGCTTCTATCTTGCTGTCATGACTCTTGAATGGACCTCTTGTACGTTAAGGATGACCTCGACTTTACAAACTATTTCGTCATGGCCTTTGAAAAGCAAAAGTTTAAAAAAAAAAATCAGCAGGGGAACAAGGTATCTGTATAACTCAACTTGACATCTATTTGTCTACCTGTACTGCACTTTCTCTGTAACTGCAACAGTATATTTTGCATTGTTATTTTTTTCCCTGGTACTACCTCAATGTATATATGCTTGGAAGTGATCTGTATAGATGGCTTACAAAACCTATGTTTTTCACTGTATCTTCACATGTATGACCACAATAAACCAAGACTCAACATGTAGATTACCACACTGATTCTTAAGGGGACCAAGTCTCTGATCCAACACAAGAGATCAGTTTTCCCAACAAATTTTCTGTAGGGTAAATAGTAAACTGTACTTCTCCACAACAGCCATCTTGAGTTCCACTGTAACTTCCCTTTTCATGCCCACCCTGACCCGTCTGTACTTCACCTTCTCCACTGCCACAGTGAGGCCAAATGTAAACTGGAAGAATGCCTCATATTCTGCATGGGTAGTCTACAACCTAGATGCTATGAACATTGAACTTTCCAACTGTCAAGTTACCCACACCCTGCAACTTACAAAATTTTAGTCAAGTTCTCTCTCTTAGGTTTATCTTTTCCAACCTAGTCCCCACGCCCCCCCCCGCCACCTTAACAAGACCTATTAGCCTCCTCCACCTGGTTCCATCTGCATATTATCCACATATCCATCTGCAGGGTTCCTTCGCCCTGGTTCATCTTTCCTATCCCCACTCCCTCCCCCATCTAGTTCCACTATTACTTACCCCTCCCCTTCACTTCCATATACAGACATCTTTTTTCTATTCCCTTAGTCCTGATGCAGAGCCTCCCTGAAATATTAATCATCCCTATGTCTCCATGGATGCTGCTTGACCTGGTGATTTCTTCTTGCAGCATTTTCTTTTACTCCAGATTCGAGCATCTACAACCTTCTGGGTTTCCAAGGATTGAGAAGAATATTGAAATATTATCAGATCTGCATACTATAGTCCTGATAGATTATTATTTGCAATCTTAAAATATTCAGTGACCAGCCTTACCTTAATATCATTTTCTTTTAGATTCAGTTCAGTGCCATCCTTGTACTTCACTGTATACAACTGGGTGTTCTTGTTGTAACCCATAACTTGCACCTCGTAGTATAGGTGACCACCTGGCCAACGGCCCATTACTATTTCACCAACTGAGAACGCTTTGGATGGCATTGTCTGTACAGAAAACATATGATCATTTGTGGTGATTAGAAAGAAATGAAAAATAAAGCTTCCAGGTCAATGATTACAATCACTTCTTCCTTCAATTTCAATATATGCATGAATCACAAAAGAACAAATGGTTAACAGTGATGCAACTGTTGTTTATCTAGATCTGTAAAAGGCCTTTGATGATAAACTCAGTAATAAACTAATAAGGTCAGATACAGCTACTCTTATTGGAAGGTGGTAGTCCACATGGATCAGTACTTTAGTCAGATTCATACAGCATGGAAACGGCCCTTTCAACCTAACTGCACATGCCAACTAAGATGACCATTATACTAGTCCCATTTGCCCTTGTTTGGTCCACATCCCGCTAAACCATTCCCATCTATGTACTAGTACAAGTATATTTTAACTGTTAGATCACAAGACCATAAGACATAGGAGCAGAATTAGCCACTCAGCCCACTAAGTTTGTTCTGCCATTCCATCATGGCTGATTTAAAATCCCTCTCAGTCCCATTCTCCTGCCTTCTCCCTGTAACCTTTGACATCATGACTAACTAAGAACCTATCAACCTCTGCTTTAAACACACTCAATGACTTGGCCTCCAAAGGCGTCGGTGACAATGAATCCCAGATTCACCACCCTCTGGCTAAAGAGATTCCTCCTCATTCCTGTTCTAAATGGATGTTCCTCTATTCTAAGACAGTATCCTCTGGTCGTAGACTCCCCCACTATAGGAAATATCCTCTCCACATCCACCCTATCTAGGCCTTTCAATATTTGATGGGTTTCAATGAGAACCGCCTCTGCTCCCATCCCTCCAATTCTGCTAAATTCTAAGAGTACAAGCCCAGAGTCATCAACCGATGCCTCATTTGCGAACCCTTCCATTCCCAGAATCATTCTCGTGAACCTCCACTGGACCCTCTCCAGTGCCGACACATCTTTTCTTAGACAAGGGGCCTAAAACTGTTAACAATCTGACCCAATGTCTTATAAAGCTTCTGCATCACTTCCTTGCTCTCATATTCTAGTCCTCCTGAAATGAATGTTAACATTCCGCACCACCGTCTCAACCTGCAAGCTCACCTTTAGGGAATTCTGCACAAGGATTCCCAAATCCTTCTGCACCTCTAATTTCTGAATTTTCTCCTCGGTTAGAAAATAGTCTACACCTTTAGTCCTTCTACCAAAGTACATGACCATACACTTTCTGATACCATATTCCACTTTTTTGCCCATTCTTCCAATCTAAGTCCTTCTGTAGACTCTCAATTTCTTCAACATTACCTACTCCTCCACCTATCTATGACTATAAAGCCATCAATTCCATCATTTAAATTAACATATAATCAGAACACCACTAGTCACTGGCAGTCAACCAGAACAAGACCACTATATTCCCAGTCTTTGCCTCCTGCCAGTTAGCCAAACTTCAATCTATGCTAGTATCTTTCCTGTAATACCACAGGCTCTTATCATGTTTAGCAGCATCATTTGTGGCACCTTGTCAAAAGTTTTCTGAAACTTCAAATAAATAGTATCCACTGGCTCTTTATCTATCCTGCCTGTTATTTCCTCAAAGAATGCCAAGAGATTTGTCAGGCAAGATTTCCCCTGAAGGAAACCATGCTAACTTTGGCATACTTTTCATGTGCCTCGAAGTAACCCAAAACCTCATCTTTAATAATGGACTCCAACATCTTTCTAACAACTGCGGTCAGATTTACTGGCCTATAATTTCCTTTCTTCTGCCTCCTTGAAGATTAGAGGGACATTTGCAGTTTTTCAGTCCTCTGGAACCATTCCAGAATCTAGTGATTCGTTAAAGATCATTCCTAATGCTTCCACAATCTCTTCAGCTACCTCTTTCAGAACCCTGGGGTGGATAGTCCATCTCGTCCAGGTGACCTTCAGACCTTTCAGCTTCCAAAGTACTTTCTCCTTAGTAATAGCAACTACACTCATTTCTGCCCCGACACTCTCAAATTTCTCACATACTGCTATTGTCATCCACTGTGAAGACTGATGCAAAATACTTAAAAGTTTCTCCCCCATTACTACCTCACCAGCATAGTTTTCCAGCAGTCCAATATTCACTGTTTCCTCTCTTTTACTCTATATACCTGATATCTGAAAAACCTTTGGTATCCTCTTTGATATTATTGGCTAGCTTACTTTTATATTTAATCTTTTCTCTCCTTATGTTTTTTTTTAAAGTTGCCTTATGTTGGTTTTTAAAAGCTGCCCCATCGTCTAGCTTCCCACTAATTTTTTTTCTATATTATATGCCCACTCATTTCTACAGGCAGCATCTCCCAATAGCATTATGGGATATGGGAGTCTAAGGGGTGCAGAGGGGGATGAGCTATATAGAAGATTTACAGCACATTACAGGCCCTTCTGCCCACAATGTTGTGCCGACCATGTAACCTACTCTAGAGACTGCCTAGAATTTCCCTAGTGCATAGCCCTCTATTTTTCTAAGTTCCATGTACCTGTCTAAGAGCCTCTTAAAAGACCCTATTCTATCCGCTTCCACCACTGCCGCTGGCAGTGCATTCCACATACCCAGAAGGAAGGAAGATTACTGATGAAGCAGCTGAAGGTGATTGGTCCTAGGACACTTCCCTGAGGAACTCCTGCAGTGATGCCCTGAGGATGAGATGATCGATCTCCAACCACCACAACCATCTTCCTTTGTGTCAGGAATGATTCCAGTCAGCAAAAGGTTTTCCCCCTAATTCCAATCGACTCAATTTTAGCTAGGGCACCTTGATGCCATACTCGGTCAAATGCTGCCTTGATGTTTGAGGGCTATCACTCTCACCTCACCTCTGGTATTTAATTCTTTGGTCCATGTTTGGACCAAGGAGGTGATGAGGTCAGGAGCTGAGTGGCCTTGATGGAACACAAACTGGGCATCCATAAGCAGGTTATTGCCAAGAAGGTGCTGTATGATAGCACAGTTGATAACCTCTTCCATTACTTTGCTGATGTTTGAGAGTAGCTGATAGGGCAGTAATTGGGTGGGTTAACTTGACCCGTTTCTTGAACACAGGCCATAACCTGGGCAATTTTCCACATTTCCAGGTAGATTAAGTGTTGTGGCTGTACTGGAACAGCTTGGCTACTAGTTCTGGAGCCGAAGTCTTCAGGACTATTGCCGGGATTTTGTCAAGGATCATAGCCTTCGCAGTATCCAGTGCTTTCAGGGAACCAGGGAAGGAAATAGATAATAAGCAGCAAGGTCCCGGAGAATGTTGTAGAACACAGAAACCCGGGATACAAGTATATAGTTTCTTGAAAGTGTAACACAGGTAAACAGGGTGGTGAGGTAGTATTTATCACCCTTGGCTTCATCAATTAGAATATTGAGCAAAAGAGTTGGGCAAAAGAGTTGGGACACGATGTTACAATTGTACTTCATGCTGGCAAGACCATTCTGGAGAGTACTGAGTGCAGTTCTGGCCGCCTCACTATGCGAAGACTGCTATTAAGTTGAAAAGGTACAGAAAAGGTTCACAGGGATGAGAGGGCTTGAGTTATAGGAGACAACATAGGTTGGGGCCTCTCTCCTCGGAGATAAGGAGACTGAGGGGTGATGGTGGAGAGGTATACAAAATCTGAGGGGGACAGATAGGTGAAGGGGGGGGTCTAAAACTAGAAGACATAGATTTAAGGTGAGAAGGGACATGAGGGGCAACTTTTTTTTTTAAAAAAAAGCATAGATTGATAGGTATGTGGAACAAGCTGCCAGAGGAAATGGTAGAGGTGGATACAACTACATGATTTAAAACACATTTAGATATAAACATGGATCAGAAAGGTTTAAAGGAATTTGGACCAAATGTATGCAAGTAGGACTAGTTCAAGTAGTCAATTTGATCAGCATAGATGAATTGGGCCAAAGGGCAAATTTCTGTGCTGTATGCTCGGTGAAATGTTACTTCAATATCACCTGCCCATAGAAAGCCACCAAACCCAATTACTCCTAAGATGCTGATAGGTGATTTTCTGTTGTTATAAAGGCACATACTCACCAATAACTAACTCATTGATACTCAGTTTGGGCTTTACCACAAAGTCCAAAAATGGACAAAAGAGCTGAATTTCAATGTTCAGAGTATATTCTTTGTCACCAGAGCAGCTTTTGACTGAGCATTACTGAATGGTTCAGAAAAATCTAAATATACTAGATCCATTGGTTGTACTTTGTCAACTAAATTCAAACTCAAAAGACACCAATAACTTGTCAAACACAATCTCTCTTTCAACTAACTACATTAACTGCATAATCAAACTGAGGCTCATTTTATGATAATAGTCAACAGTCTATTTGAATTAATTAGTCTGCCTCGAAGTATTTAATGTAATGCACTTGATTTTGCTTAACAAAGTTTTATGCTTGAAGTCTTAATTTGGCTACATAAAATCAGAGTAAAAGATAATGGTTAGTGCCAACTTTATTGCTAGTAAATTCATTCAGTCTGCCAAAAAGAGATTAATTTTCAATTTCATTGGGAAAAATGCAAGTTAGCATGAAAACTCAAGCCATTACACAAAGCTCCTTCCCTGAAGCTGTGACCCTGCTGAACCTCACATCACAGCGCTAAGCAGTACTGCACCCATATTGTACTTTTATATTTGTGTGCTGTAGCACTTTTTTTTTTATTCGCAGTTATTTTGTAAATAACACTATTCTTTGCATTTCTGGTCAGATGCTAACTGCATTTCATTGGCTTTGTATCTGTACTCGACACAATGACAATAAAGTTGAATTTAATCTATTATAATCTAATAAGGAGTCTAGAGCTCAGGGTCACAGTCTGAAAGATAGGAGGCAACCTATTTAGGAAAGACATGAGGAGAACGTAAGGACATTATTGAAGGTGGGTGGATTAGTAAGTTTGGAGATGACACAAGAATTGGCAAATATGTGGACAATGAGGAAGGTTGTCAAATAACACAGCAGGATATAGACCAATACAAAATATAGTGGGAATTGGCAGAGAAGTTTAATCCAGACATATTTAGTAAATCTGGAGGCAGTGGAAATACAAGTAGATAGAGTGATAAAGAAGGGGTATGGTATCCTCAGCTTCCTGGGTCAGAGCATTGAGTATAAAATTCAGGATGTCATGTTATAACATTTTGCTTGGGCCACATTTGGAGTATTGTATTCAGATCTCATTACCACATTACATGAAGGCAATGGAAGCTTTGAAAAGAGTGCAAAGGTTTACTGAGATGTTACCTGGATTATTCTACTAGTCAAAAGGAAAGTTTGAACAAACTTGCTTTGTTTTCACTGAAATGTTGGAAGCTGAGGGGCACCCGATGGAGTCACAAATAAGCTACTGGAGGAATTCAGCAGGTTGAACAGCATCGGTGGGGGTGGGGGCATGAAGGAACTGTCAATATTTTGGGTCAAGTCCTGAGGCAAAGTCTTGATGTAGGGTTTCCTGATGCAGGGAATTCCTTCCTCCCATAGATGCTGCTGAGTTCCCCCAAGAAATTGTTGCATCAGAATCTCTTGCGTCTCCAAAGAGAGAGCAAGAACCCAGGTGGACCAACAGCAGTGGGAAAGGAACACCGTGGGTGTGGGTTATCTGAAAATGGAAGATTTATTATTTGTACCAATGGTTTGTAGGGTACCCATGTGGAACATTATGTTTTGTTCTAGATTACAATTGGCCTAATCATGGCAGACATGGAGACTAAGGACAGACAGCTCAGTGTGTGAGTGGGGAGGGGAAGGGGAACTGAAATGACATAAAACCAGAAGGTCAAAGATAATGATTGCAGACAGAACGTGCTCACAAGGCTCATACCACAGCTATCCAGGATTTGTAATGATCCTTTCAGGGAGACTGGGAGCCCAGTAAGGCTTGATGGGAAAGGGAGTACCATCAGCTGAATCCTCCCTCATTAAATAACAGCTCAAAATTCAAACATGCTGAGTGCTCTGACCCACTTCCTGCGGAGCATCAAGAAAGCTCGCCTCTGTCCCAGGATACTGATGGACTTTTACTGCTGTACCTTTGAGAACTGCATCTCAGTGCGGTATGGCAATTGTCCCGTATCGGACCGCAAAGCACTCCAGCGTGTGGTGGAAACTGCCCAGTGGATTATCGGCATCCAATTGCCCACCATTAAGAACATCTACCATAAACGCTGCCTGGGCAGGGTGAAAAGCATTATCACCCTAACCATGGACTTTTTACTCTCCTCCCATCCGGTAGGCGCTACAGGAGCCTCCGCTCCCACACCAGCAGGCACAGGAAGAGCTTCTTCCCTGAAGCTGTGACCCTGCTGAACCTCATATCACAGCGCTAAGCAGTATTGCACCCATATTGTACTGTCTCAGTACTTCTATATTTGTGTGCTGTAGCACTTACTTCTTATTCGCAGTTATTTTGTAAATAACACTATTCTTTGCATTTCTGGTCAGATGCTAACTGCATTTCATTGGCTTTGTATCTGTACTCGGCACAATGACAATAAAGTTGTATCTAATCTAATGTTTTTATATTTCCTCTGTAGTGCATTTTACAATTGCTTCCTCATCTGCCAATAAAAGATAATGGCGCTGTAACCAACCAATTTTGTTTCAAAGTTCCTCAAAATACTGTCTTCGGTGGCAACCCAATTGCACAAATGAGATTTATCTTTTTAAAATTTGGATATTTTGGCATTTTAATAATTTTACAGCTGTCTTTTACAAGGAATGAAGTAACATTTCAAAACAGGGTTAAAGCCAGATATTACTCTAAATCGTAAGTTGGATCCAACAGTTTTTCTAAAACAGTTTAAGCAGCAGTTTAGTACCAAATTTTGTCTAAGACATGAGAAGATATTAGGGAAGATGACCAAATGTTTGCCCAGTAAAGCAGATTTTAAGGAGCGTCTTAAAGAAGGAAAAAGTGTTAAAACTCAACAGGAAACACAGAACACAGTACATAATTTCCATAATTTCAGAATGGACCACAGTAACTGCCATTGATAGGGAACATTTAAAATTGAGAATGCTTAGAGGCATAAAGTAAAGTTTGAAATTTTGAAACATTATAAGGCTGGAGCACATTCACAGAAATAAGAACTGATGAGGCTATAAAGAGAGTTGAAAACAAGAATGTGAATTTTAAAATTGAGGTATGACTACATCATGATTCAGCAAGTCCCACTGAGTATCAAGTGGATGGGCTAGTGGGAATGAATACATGGAACTCCAGCTTAATTTACGCTAGACATTAGCTACTTATATTGAAAATAAGTACAAACTAAAGTTGGTGCTTTAAAAACAAGAATAAAAACTGTGTTACGATAGAGGACAAGAACAATAAGGAAGCTATGCAAAATTAAATTAACCAATGGCGCATTTTTTTTCTCCTTAAAGGACTTGGATTCTCACGTATAGAATTTAATAACATGAATGAGGACTTAGAAGGATTGCAACATTGCATCAATAGGCAACAATTCCTTTTATATTACTCAAGCTACTCTTGCTTCTCTTAACCACAATCAATGAGTATTGATCAAGGTACTCTGCCAGTAACCAAGTGATTACTAATCAAGGATATACATGTTTCTCCCAATTCTACATTTATGGGTAGACCAGCAGCAGTTTTAAAACACGAAAACACGAGGAATTCTGCAGATGCTGGAAATTCAAGCAACACACATCAAAGTTGCTGGTGAACGCAGCAGGCCAGGCAGCATCTCTAGGAAGAGGTACAGTCGACGTTTCGGGCCAAGACCCTTCGTCAGGACTAACTGAAGGAAGAGCTAGTAAGAGATTTGAAAGTGGGAGGGGCAGGGGGAGATCCAAAATGATAGGAGAAGACAGGAGGGGGAGGGATGGAGCCAAGAGCTGGACAGGTGATTGGCAAAAGGAACATGAGAGGATCATGGGACAGGAGGCCCAGGGAGAAGGAAAAGGGGGAGGGGGGGAACCCAGAGGATGGGCAAGGGGTATAGTCAGAGGGACAGAGGGAGAAAAAGGAGAGAGACAGAGAGAGAGAAAGAATGTGTGTATATAAATAAATAACGGATGGGGTACGAGGGGGAGGTGGGGCATTAGCGGAAGTTAGAGAAGTCGATGTTCATGCCATCAGGTTGGAGGCTACCCAGACGGAATATAAGGTGTTGTTCCTCCAACCTGAGTGTGGCTTCATCTTTACAGTAGAGGAGGCCGTGGATAGACATATCAAAATGGGAATGGGATATGGAATTAAAATGTGTGGCCACTGGGAGATCGCTGGGAGGCCACAGAGTGACTGAAGCTGTGCTACACATAACAAATATTTCTGAAGATGTTTATGATTTTTTAATAATCTATCCCTGAACTTGAGTCTCTTGGACTTCATTAATTTTAAAGATGGCCACACATTTGCCTACAATGAAATAGTCACCATAGTTTCAGAAACCATAGAAACCACAGAAAACTACAGCACAGAAACAGGCTTTTTGGCACTTCTTGGCTGTGCCGAACCATTTTCTGCCTAGTCCCACTGACCTGCACACGGACCATATCCCTCCATACTCCTCCCATCCAAGTATCTGTCCAATTTATTCTTAAATGTTAAAAAAGAACCCGCATTTACCACCTCGTCTGGCATCTCATTCCATACTCCCACCACTCTCTGTGTGAAGAAGCCCCCCCTAATGTTCCCTTTAAACTTTTCCCCCCTCACCCTTAACCCATGTCCTCTGGTTTTTTTCTCCCGTTGCCTCAGTGGAAAAAGCCTGCTTGCATTCACTCTATCTATACCCATCATAATTTTATATACCTCTATCAAATCTCCCCTCATTCTTCTATGCTCCAGGGAATAAAGTCCTAACCTATTCAACCTTTCTCTGTAACTGAGTTTCTCAAGTCCCGGCAACATCCTTGTAAACCTTCTCTGCACTCTTTCAACCTTATTTATATCCTTCCTGTAATTTGGTGACCAAAACTGAACACAATACTCCAGATTCGGTCTCACCTTATACAACCTCATCATAACATTCCAGCTCTTATACTCAATACTTTGATTAATAAAGGCCAATGTACCAAAAGCTCTCTTTACGACCCCATCTACCTGTGATGCCACTTTTAGGGAATTTTGTATCTGTATTCCCAGATCCCACTGTTCCACTGCACTCCTCAGTGCCTTACTATTAACCCTGTATGTTCTACCTTGGTTTGTCCTTCCAATGTGCAATACCTCACACTTGTCTGTATTAAACTCCATCTACCATTTTTCAGCCCATTTTTCCAGCTGGTCCAAGTCCCTCTGCAGGCTCTGAAAACCTTCCTCACTGTCTACTACACCTCCAATCTTTGTATCATCAGCAAATTTGCTGATCCAATTTACCACATTATCATCCAGATCATTGATATAAATGACAAATAACAATGGACCCAGCACTGATCCCTGTGGCACACCACTAGTCACAGGCCTCTACTCGGAGAAGCAATTCTCTACTACCACTCTTTGGCTTCTTCCATCGAGCCAATGTCTAATCCAATTTACCACCTCTCCATGTATACCTAGCGACTGAATTTTCCTAACTAACCTCCCATGCGGGACCTTGTCAAAGGCCTTACTGAAGTCCATGTAGACAATATCCACTGCCTTCCCTTCATCCACTTTCCTGGTAACCTCCTTGAAAAACTCCAACAGATTGGTCAAACATGACCTACCACGCACAAAGCCATGTTGACTCTCCCTAATAAGTCCCTGTCTATCCAAATGCTTGTAGATTCTGTCTCTTAGTACTCCCTCCAATAACTTACCTACTACCGACGTTAAACTTACCGGCCTATAATTTCCCAGATTACTTTTCGATCCTTTTTTAAACAATGGAACAACATGAGCCACTCTCCAATCCTCCGGTACCTCACCCGAAGACAGCGACATTTTAAATATTTCTGCCAGGGCCCCCGCAATTTCAACACCAGTTTCCTTCAAGGTCCGAGGGAATACCCTGTCAGGTCCCGGGGATTTATCCACTTTAATTTTCCTCAAGACAGCAAGGACCTCCTCCTTTTCAATCTGTACAGTTTCCATGGTCTCACTACTTGATTCCCTCAATTCCATAGATTTCATGCCAGCTTCCTTAGTAAATACAGACACAAAAAACCTATTTAAGATCTCCCCCATTTCCTTTCGTTCCACACATAGCCGACCACTCTGATCTTCAAGAGAACCAATTTTATCCCTTACAATCCTTTTGCTCTTAATATACCTGTAAAAGCTCTTTGGATTATCCTTCACTTTGACTGCCAAGGCAACCTCATGTCTTCCTTTAGCCCTCCTGATTACTTTCTTAAGTATTTTCTTGCACTTCTTATACTCCTCAAGCACCTGATTTACCCCGTTTCCTATACATTTCATACATACAACTCCCTCTTCTTCTTTATCAGAGTTGCAATATCCCTTGAGAACCAAGGTTCCTTATTCCTATTCACTTTGCCTTTAATCCTGACAGGAACATACAAACTCTGCACTCTCAAAATTTCTCCTTTGAAGGCTTCCCACCTACCGATCACATCTTTGCCAGAGAACCACCTGTCCTAATCCACGCTTTTTAGATCCTTTCTCATTTCTTCAAATTTGGCCTTCTTCCAGTTCAGAACCTCAACCCTAGGACCAGATCTATCCTTATCCATGATCAAATTGAAACTAATGGTGTTATGATCACTGGAACCAAAGTGCTCCCCTACACAGACTTCCGTCACTTGTCCTAACTCGTTTCCTAACAGGAGATCCAATATTGCATCCCCTCTAGTTGGTCCCTCTATATATTGATTTAGAAAACTTTCCTGAACACATTTTACAAACTCTAAACCATCTAGACCCCTAACAGTATAGGAGTCCCAATCAATATATGGAAAATTAAAATCCCCTACCACCACAACTTTATGTTTCCTGCAGTTGCCTGCTATCTCTCTGCAGATTTGCTCTTCCAAGTCTCGTTGACTATCGGGTGGTCTGTAATACAATCCCACTAATGTGGCCATACCTTTCCTGTTTCTCAGCTCCACCCATAAGGACTCAGTAGACAAGCCCTCTAATCCGGTCCATTTACTTAATCTGTTCATTGGAATGATTAACTGGCCAACTGTCAAAACTGCCCAACACATCACCAGCACCAGTCTACCCACCATCAAGAACATAAATAGAAAGGTGCCAGAAAACAGTCAGTAACATCCCACCCACCCTGCTCATGGATTGTTGCCCACTCCCATCAGGGGGAAGGCTACATGGCATCCACACCAGGGCCACCAGACTCAAAAACCACATACTTTCCCTAAGCAGTAAGGCTGATCAACTCATCCACCCATTAACTGATCCCCATTACCCCCCCCATTACTTTATTACTTCCAATCAGCCATCTTGAATACATTGATTATATGTCCATAAAGTGAAGCTAGGCACAGAAGTATCTGTACACAAATCATCCTATGTGCTTATATTTATTATGTTTTATTATCACTTTCTTTACCTTACTGTGTTATGTTGTGCTGCATCACAATCAGGGTAACAATTATTTCATTCTCCTTTACACATGTACTGGAAATTACATTGTACAATGTTGAATTCTAACCAAGGGTCCATAACAAACTAATCCAACTGGAATAAGGTTAGCCTAATGGGGGGAAAAAAACAGCTAACAACTGAACCTGTCGCTCCAGGACCAGAGTCACTCAACTTCAGTCAAACTGCAGTTCAGTTTGAGATTGAATGCCAAGTCATTGCACTTTCATTCAAACATATAAGCAAATAGACTTTACACGAAGCATTCTTTAAACAAAGCTACTCGACCAAATTTTCCTGACTCACACCACAAACTCATACATATCCTCTAGCAAGATCTTGGACATAAGTGTACGAGTCAGCATCCATATCTTGGAACCTACCTGTCAGCAAATGATTACATTCACCACTGTCTCCAGTGTGTCAAGCACAGCATTTGACCACCTGAAAAGTTCAAAGATCAAGACCTCAAACCCAGTACAAAGAGTCTATCAGGAAGCCAAGATCCCTAACCTCCAGACATTGGCCTAATGTGGCCAAAAAGTTCTATTTTAACTTCATCAGTCCACAGGACTTGTTTCCAAAATGCATCAGGCTTGTTTAGATGTTCGTTTGAACCTTTTGAATAGAACTTTTTGGCTGCAATGAGCAAAGGTATGTTTGGAGAAAAAAGGGTGCAGAATTTCATGAAAAGAACCCTCTCCAATTGTTAAGCACGGGGGGTAGATCGCTCATGCTTTGGGCTTGTGTCGTAGCCAGTGGCACAGGGAACATTTACTGGTAGACGGAGGAATGAATTCAATTAAATACCGGCAAATTCTGGAAGCAAACATCACACCGTCTGTTAAAAAAAAGCCGAAGATGAAAAGAGGATGGCTTCTACAACAGGATAATGATCCTAAACACACCTCAAAATCCATAGTGGACTACCTCAAGAGACGCAAGCTGAAGGTTTTGCCATGGCCCTCACAGTCCCCCACCCTAAACATCATCGAAAATCTGTGGATAGACCTCAAAAGAGCAGTGCATGCAAGACGGCCCAAGAATCTCACAGAACTAGAAGCCTTTTGCAAAGAAGAATGGGCAAAAATCCCCCAAAAAAGAATTGAAGGACCCTTAGCTGGCTACAGGAAGCATTTACAAGCTGTGATACTTGCCAAAGGGGGTGTTATTAAGTACTGACCATGCAGGGTGCCCAAACTTTTGCTTCGGGCCCTTTTCCTTTTTTGTTATTTTGAAACTGTAAAAGATGGAAATAAAAAAGTTTTCTTGCTTAAAATATTAAAGAAATATGTCATCTTTAACTTTATGCCTTTTGGAAATCAGTTCATCTTTTACTCGGTTAGCTATTCACAGTAAGAAAAATTTTGACAAGGGGTGCCCAAACTTTTGCATGCCACTGTACATTAATGATCTGGAAGAGGGGACCGAATGTAGTGCATCTAAGTTTGCTGATGATACTAAATTGAGTGGAAAAGTAAACAGTGCAGTGGATATGGAGAGTCTGCAGAGAGATATAGATAGGGTAAGTGAGTGGACAAGGGTCTGGGGTATGGAATACAATGCTGGTAAATGCGAGGGCATCAACTTTGGAAGCAGAAATGGAAGTGCAATGGTAAAAAAATTGCAACATGCTGCTGTACAGAGGGACTTGGGAATGCTTGTATATGAATCACAAAAGGGTAGTTTACAGGTGCAGCAGGCTATCATGAAAGTAAACAAAATGCTGCAACTGTACAGGGTCCTGGTGACACCGCATGTGGAATACTGCGTGCAGTTCTGGCCTCCATACTCGAGGAAGGATATATTGGCTTTGATGGTGGTGTAGAGGAGGTTCACCAGTTTGATTCCAGGGACGAGAGGGTTAAATATGAGGAGAGATTGAGTTGCCTGGAACTGTACTCACTGGAGTTCAGAAGAATGAGAGATCTTATAGAAACATAAAATTGTGAAAGGGATAGATAAGATAGATGCAAGAAAGTTGTTTCCACTGGTAGGTGAGACTCGAACTAAAGGACATTGCCTCAAGATTCAGGGGAGTAGATTTAGGACAGAGTTGAAGAGGAACTGCTTTTCCTAGAGAGTGGTGAATCTGTGGAATTCTCTGCCCAATGAAGCAGTGGAGGCTACCTCAGGAAATATATTTTAAACAAGGTTGGATAGATTTTTGCATAGTAGGGGAATTAAGGGTTATGGGGAAAAGGCAGGTAAGTGGAGATGAGTCCATAGCCAGTTCAGCCATGATCTTATTGAATGGTGGAGCAGGCTCGATGGGCCAGACAACCTACTCCTGCTCCTATTTCTTATGTTCTTATAAGACATAGGAGCAGAATGCAGCCATTCAGACCATCGAGTCTATTCTATTCTATCATGATGGATTTATTATCCCTCTCAACCCCATCCTCCTGCCATCTCCCCATAACCTTCAACACCTTTACTAATGAAGAACCTATCAACCTTGGCTTTAAATATACCCAGAAACGTGGTCCCCATTGCCATCCGTGGTGATGAATTTCACAGATTCACCAGTCTCTGACTAAAGAAATACCCCCTCATCTGTTTTAAAGGGACATCCTTGTATTCCAAGGCCTTACTCTCGGTCCTAGACTCCCCTCCCACTATAGGAAATATCCTCTCCACATCCACTCTATCTCATACTTTCAATGTTCAATGAGTTCCAATGAGATCCTTCCTCATTCTTCCAAAATCCAGCAAGTACAAACCCAGATCAATCAAAAACTCATATACATTAACCCTTTAATTCCCAAGATCATTCTCATGAACCTCCACTGTATCCAAGATAAGGGATGAAAAACTGCTCACAATCCTCCAAGTGCAATCTGACCAGTGCCTTATAAAGCCTTGCTTATATATTCTAATCCTCACAAAATGAATGCTAACTTTGCATTTACCTTCCTTACTACTGACTAAACCCAAAAGTCTACACTTTTATTGCTTGTACCAAAGTGCATGACCATATACTATTTCCATATGTATTTCCTAATCTGTCCAAGTCTTTTTGCAGACTCCCTGCTTCCTCAACACTGCCTGCCCCACCATCTATCTTTGTGGCTGTTTGCAGACAATACACAGTCATCAATTTTGTCATCCAAATCGGCGGTTCTCAACATTTTTCTGCTCGTGGCCCACTTGTTGTTCCTTTTCACGTCTTGTGGCACCTTACGGTGGCTTTTTTTTGCCGTTTCCATAACATTTAGCTTTTTGTTTTACGAGGTCGAATTGCCAACTCAACACTCAACCCAGCATGGATGGAAAGCATGCAAGGAGCTGTCTAGATTTGAACTCGGTACTATTTGCTTCGAAGTCCAATGCTGATGCCACTATACCACTGGCCAGCTTTGACCCAATTGTGACTTTCATTTACCTCTGTGGCCCCCCACCCTCCATAGTTTCCATTAAGTTTTTTTGTGGTCAACTGTACTAATTATTCTGATACATAATTAATATTCATGTTTTTGCTGGTTATGAGGAATTATATGCAGAATTAAAAGAGCTAAAACATAACTGACTTATTGGCAGCTTGACAAGTCATGCTGTGAAAATAATGTATAAACAAAGAAGTGTTTGATCCACAAGAAGCTTCTCGGTATCCTTATCAAAATATGTGATAACAATGTATATCAGCAGCTCCAAACAGTCTTCTGGGCTCGCTTGGGTGGCAGGTTTTCCCATGCTCTGTGACTGGGGCTCTGTAATTCATCTGAGCATGCAAGCTTGCTAATAAACAATATGTACTTCTAAGTAAACTGTGTTTGACAGTTATTCCCTGGGTCTGAACCTAAAGGCCTCTGGGAGGGAGGAAGATCGACAGTTATAGGTATTATAGTTTAAATGTTACAGGTGTATATGAAAAATAAAACTACTTCTAAGCTCTAAACAGGATACTGTATTATATATAAAATAATATTTATCCAATCAGGAAAAGTGCTTAACATTGTTACCTTGGGTATTTAGTGAGATCCTTGCAACTGACGCAAACTCAAAAGACAAAAGAAAATCTGTAGATAGTGGAAATCCAAAGTAATACACACAAAAGATGGAGGAACTGCGCAGCCTAGGCAGCATCTATGGTAAAGAGTAAACGGTTGTCATTTCCAGCTGATACTCTTCTTCAGGACTGGAAAGGAAGGGGGGAAGTTAGAGTAAGAAGATGGGGGAAAGGGAGTCAGAAGTACAAGGTGGCATGTGATAAGTGAAACCGGGAGGGTGAGGGGTTGAAGTATATAGCTGGGAACTTAATTGGTGAAAGAGATAAAGGGATGAAGAAAGGAGAATCTGATAGGAGAGGACAGAAGACCACGGAAAAAAGGGAAGGGGGAGAAGCAGCAGAGGGAGGTGATGGGCAGGTAAGAAGAGGTGTGAAAAGGAATCAGGAATGGGAAATGGTGAAGGAGTGGGGGTGGGGGACGAATTAGTGGAAGTACGAGAAATCAATGTTCATGCCATCAGGTTGAAGGCTGCCCAGATATTATACAAGGTGTGGATCCTCCAACCCAAGTGTTGGCCACATCCTGGTAGTAGAAAAGGCTGTGGACATTGGAATGGGAATGGAAAGTATATTTCAAATGGGTGGCCACTGGAAAATCCCACTTTTTGTAGCAGATGGAACAAAGGTGCTTGATGAAGCAGTCACCGAATCTAAATCAGGTCTCACCAATAAACAGGTCACACCGGGATCACCTGATACAGTAGATGACCCAAATAGAGATTGAAGGTATAGGTGTAGGGGCAGGTGTAGGAGAATAAGCACTTTATTCCACTTGCAAGGATAAGTGTCAGGAGGGAAGAATGAACAAGGGGATCCCTACAGAAAGCATAAAATGGGAAGGAATGAAAAAATTGCTTGTTTTTAGGATCCAATTGGAGACAGCAGAAGTTAGGGAGTATTATGAGCTGGATGCAGAGGCTTGTGGGATGGCAGGGGAGGACGAGAAGAGCCCTGTCCCTGGTGTGGCGCAGGGAGAATGGGGCGAGGGCAAATGTAAATGAAATGAAAGAGATGTGGGTGAGGGCAGTTCTGATGGTGGAGGAAGAGAAGCCTCTTTCTTTGAAGGAGAAGGACATCTCAGTTGTTCTGGAATGAAAAGCCTCATACTGAGAGCAGATGTGAGGGAGATGGAGGAAGTGAGAAAAAGGAATAGCATTTTTACAGGTGACGGTGGGTAGAGGTATAGTCTAGATGGCATGAGAGTCAGTGGGTTTATAAATGGTATCAGTAGCTAGACTGTCTCCAAAAATGGAGACAGAAAGATTGAGGAAGGGGAGAGAAGTGACAGAAATGGACCAAGTAAATTTGAGGACAGGGTGGAAGTTGGAGGCAAAGTTGATGAAATTGATGAGCTCTGCATGGATGCAGGAAGCTGTATCAATTCAGTCATCAATGCAGCATAGGAAGAGTTGGAGAGCTATGCCGGTGTAGGCTTGAAACATTGATGGTTCCACATAGCTGACGAAAAGGCAGGTACAGCTGGGACTCACGCAAATGCCCACGGCCACACTTTGCGCATGAAGGAAGTGGGAGTAGCCAAAGGAGAAATTGTTGAGGGTGAGGATCAGTTCTGCGAGACGAAGGAGAGTAGTGGTGGAGGGGAACTGGCTGGGTCTGTTGTCCAGAAAGAAGCGGAGTGCTTTAAGGCACTCCTGATAGGGGATAGAAGTGTATAGGGACTGGACATCCATTGTGAAAATGAAACGATCAGGGCCAGGGAGGTTAAAAGTCATTGAAAAGATAAAGAGAGCATAAAAATGTCATGTATGTAGGTAGGAAGGGACTGAATCAAGGGGGATAAAACAGAGTCAAGGTCTGCAAACACAAGTTCTGTGGGGTAGGAACAGACAGAAACAATGCATCTACCCGGACAGTCATGTATGTGGATCTTGGGTAAGAGGTAGAACTGGGAGGTGCAGGCAGAGTAAGGGAACTATGAGGTCAGTCGCAGTGAATAGAAGATCCCTAGAGTCAATGAGATTAGTAATGATGCAGAAAAGGTGTCTGATAGTTGACATGTGGTAAGGTTGGGATTAGTGGGGAAAGAGTGGAGAGCAGCACATTCGGAGAGGTTAGAATTGAAGAGAGGAGGGTAAAAGTTGAGAAGGTTGATATTTCAACGGCAGTTAGTGATAAAATAATCCAGAATAGGCAGAAGACCAGAGCAAGGAAGAGGGTTGAAGATGGGAGAAGGGGCCCAAGATGCAAACTAACAAGGTTTTGAATATCTGGTTGCAACTTGGTTAAAGATAATTTTTTGAAGGTCACCTTTTTTCACAACATCAAGACATTTACAAGCTTTCTTTCTTTTTAAATCTTTTTATTGAATAAGTATACAAAAAGGTAAGCCATATAAACATTAATACAATGTTAAAATATAATAAAATTCCAGAAGGTATCAATACCAAAAAAAAATACTACAAACAATGTAATTTAAACATAAGAAACCAAGATAACATAATAGTATACTAAATTTTATATATATATCAATAGAAAAAAAGAAAAAAAAACCCACCGTGCAACTAACTAAAAGCAAAGAAAAGCAATGGGCTAACTTGAAACCAAACAGAGTTAAACTTAAAATCACGTCCTCAATCCCGACCTCCATTAAAAACAGTGTAAAAAAAAACAAGAAGGGTATATATTACATTAAATGAAAATATTGAATAAAAGGTCCCCAAATCTGTTCAAATTTAAATGAAGAATCATAAAGGTTACTTCTAATTTTCTCCAAATTCAAACATAAAATCGTCTGAGAGAACCAAAAAAAGGTAGTTGGAGCATTAAGCTCTTTCCAATGTTGTAAAATACATCTTTTCGCCATTAAAGTAAGAAATGCAATCATTCTATGGGCTGAAGGGGAAAGATTACTAGAAATTTTAGGTAGTCCAAAGATAGCAGTAATAGGGTGAGGAGAGATATCTATATTTAATACCTTAGAAATAATATTAAAAATATCTCTCCAAAAAGTTTCCAGAGTAGGGCAAGACCAAAACATATGAGTTAAAGAGGCTATCTGCCCCGAACATCTATCACAAAAAGGATTAATATGCGAGTAAAAACGCGCTAACTTATCTTTGGACATATGTGCTCTATGAACCACTTTAAATTGAATTAGGGAATGTTTAGCACAAATAGAGGAAGTATTGACCCGATAGGTGTCTAACCCGATAGTTAAATATGCTTTGCGCATTTGGTTTCAATTCAGAAAAATTTTTTGATCTTAATCAATTCGGGTTAGCGATTCCTATTTTAGGTAACATATTTTTTCCTCCCTCTTTTACGGATCGCGCTTTTCAAACTTGGAAGACTAAGGGTATTTTACGGTTTTTGGATTTATTTTTAGATGGTTCCCTTATGTCTTTTGAACAATTATCTAATAAATATAACTTATCAAGAATACATTTTTTTAGATATCTACAAGTTAGAAATTTCCTAAGTACTATACTTTCTTCCTTTCCAATGCTTCCTCCTACATATATTTTAGATTCGATAATTAACCTCAATCCATGTCAGAAAGGTGCATCGGCTATGATTTATAATATTATTATGAAACTTAGGAAAGCTCCATTTGATAAGATTAGGGTAGATTGGGAACAGGAATTGGGGCTTACCATTTCTGTGGATGATTGGGGGCAGATTTTACAATTAGTTAAGACATTTACAAGCTTTAATAGCACATGTAGAGCTTGACTAAAGCCACATTCAACCAGAAAAGAGATGGGAAATCCAATTAAAAACAACTTTGCTTCCTCTCAGAGCTGTGGAAACATATTTTGAATATCACTAGTTATCCAAAAATTTTGTTCGCTCCGTTTGAATTTTGCATAAGCTGTTTTATCACTCTGCAGCTCAACAAGACATTCCTGCAATGTGGTATCAACATCACTCACATTCATCCAAATCGATCCATCACCCAATCTGGAATACTGTAGGTATCTGAACCAAAATTCCATATCACTGTGCAGTTGTTTCAAATGATCAGCATATACAATCAGATCATCTTGCAATTCTATTTTAAGAGTGGTCAATGAAGGAAATTGCATAACTTAGAAATGCTACAATACTTTCCCAAAGTTCAAAATATATTATCGAAGTATGTATACGGTATATAACCTTGAGATTTGTCTTCTTACAGACAGCCATAAAAAATAGAAACACCATAGAACAGTGCAGAGTAATGGAATCGACCATGGAATTGTGTTCAGCCATGAGGAATTGATCACCGCACTCAACGCCGAATCCCCCAGATCATTTAGTCAGCTCAAAAATATATTCATAAAGGAAAGTACAGGGTGCAATCAATCACAGTTCAGAAGAAAAATTATATTTAGAAGAAGAGTATCCAGTAGTTTTTTTTAAGCTGTCTACAAGTTGTCACCATTGGCCACTGACACCATCTTGCCCAAAGTGAAATAAAGCTACCAAGGCAATTACCTTTTGATAACCAAACCTATATTACATTAGTCGCCATTCAAAATCTTCATTTTCCTTACAAAGATGTCAAAAAGATGATCTTGAAGTGCATTTGATTTGAAGTTGACAGCTATTATTACAACAAGGGTGCTGTGCAAACGGCCTCCCAATTTTTTTGCAACCAAATGCTGACAGTGGATGACACAGTGAATGCAAAAAATGTCACACAGAATTTTTTTTTAAATGAGCAATGAATCTTCTGAATCTTCCTACCATCAAAGCAACACCATCAATTGCACAAGCCATTATATTTTCCAGTGGAATATTGTTTTCCATGAAATTGCTCTTCTTCAAAAATATTTCCACCTTTGGTATCTGTCTTAAGCTTTTGGGCAAACATTTCCTCAC
The DNA here is from genome assembly GCF_963921235.1 of Mobula hypostoma. Classification (NCBI taxonomy): domain Eukaryota; kingdom Metazoa; phylum Chordata; class Chondrichthyes; order Myliobatiformes; family Myliobatidae; genus Mobula; species Mobula hypostoma. Next base: position 117,443,015 of record NC_086098.1, on the reverse strand, counting down.
TGGCCTGATCATAATTCAAAAACCTAACATATGTCACTATAGCAACAGATACAAAATGATGGAGGAACTCAGCAGGTCAGGCAGCATCAATGGAAATGAATAACCAGTCAACGTTTTGAGCCTTCTCAGGACTGAGAAGGAAGGGGGAATATGCCAGAATAAATCGGTTGAGGTAGGCTAGCCGGAAGGTGATATGTGAAGCCAGGAGGTGGGGGGAAAAGAGGGGACCCAGGAGAAGTAAAAGGTCAGAGTGTTTATAAGACAAGTTAGGTTTATAAAGGAAGGGGGGTGGGGGAAATTTGTTTACCAGGAGAAATCGATATTCATGCCATCAGGTTGGAGGGTACCTAGACAGAATAGATAGTGTTACTCCTGCACCCTGAGGGTGGCCTGACCTTGGCACAAGAGGAAGCCATGGATTGACACATCAAAATGGGAATGGAAATCAAAATTAAAATGTTTGGCCACCAGGAATTGCCACTAGCGGTGGATGGCACAGAAGTACTCGAGGAAGCAGTCCCCTAATTTATGGTGAGTTTCACCAATGTACAGGAGGCCGCATCGGGAGCACTGGGCATAAGATCGCAAGACATAAGAACAGAATCAGGCAATTCAGCCCATCAAGTCTGATCCACCACCGTGTATTACAGGAAAGATACTAGTGTGGATAGAAGATTGGCTGACTAGCGGGAGGCAAAATGTGGGAATAAAGGGGGCCTTTGCTAGTTGGCTACCAGAGATTAGTGGTGTCCTGTTTGTGTTGGGACAGCTTCTTTTCATGTTAGCCATCCATGGCTAATCCCAGATCCCACTCAACCTCCTACACCTATAAGACCATAAGACATCGGACGACCTCATCAGATTCACAAGTGCAGCGTTGTCTCACCTGGAAGGACAGTTTGGGGCCCTGAATGAAGGTGAGGGAGGTAGTTGATGGGCAAGTGTAGAACTTAGATCAGTTGTAAGGATAAGTGCTGGGAGGGACGAATGGACAAGGGACTTGCAGAAGGAACGATCCCTGCAGAAAGCTGGGGAGGGGGGAGGTAAAGATATGTTTATATGCAAGTACATGTGACAATAAACAGTGTGTACTCATCAAGAAAAGCGAACTGAAATTCCTTTCAAAATATGATGCATCAGGGATTTAATGGAAGTTGTAATGGCAGATGGTGAGGCAGTGGTAGACTTCACATGTTCTCACCTCTTTTCAGTTTAACTGTTTCTGGCAGATGACTCCAATGCAATAACTGCAGCCTTCATGTCATAATTATTATAACATGCACTGGTCAGTGAAAGACAAATAGAACCAAACTCCTGCTATGTACTCGCTGACCGACCTTGCTGCAAACAGTCCCACCCAATCTTCAGTTTGATCGTGATACTCATAACTGTTTTAATTAGATTACTACAACACAGGCCAGCCATGCTTTCCATATTAATCCCCTTCTGATAAGGGTTTTGATACAAAAAACTTGGCAACTTCCAACAATCTTTCAATTGGAAAGAGATGCGAATGGTTCCCTATTAACATGCAATTATCAATTACATAGTAATAATATTCACTAACTGGTGGAGCGCATTTCAGGGTATCCTGCTGGGTCATGCCCACCTGCTCACTGTATAATCAGTGATTTGGGGGTGCGTGTTGGGAGGCGGTGGTGCTGCAGGGTGTGAATGGTGATTGGAGCGTGGTCAAGCAGGGGCAGAGATAACGATTGCCACACCCCTTTCATACACAGGCTAAACTATTTTGCTGTCTCATGTGCAGAATTTAGCACATTTTCCCAATTGTTTCATACAGGGTTCCAATTAAGTTACATATATTCATTTCGTTTTTTATTTATATATTTTGCAATATTTCATTAAAGTAGTAAACGTATCATGGCCCATTCAGAAACTCATGTGGCCACAAATTTCTTGTTTATTTTAAATTCGTGGCCCCTACAAAATCAGGCATGGCACACATTGAGAGAGACTGATCCAAATCACTAACCTACAACATTCAAGTCATCCCAACACCAAAAGGACACCACTAATCTCTGGTAGCCAACTAGCAAAGGTCCCCTTTATTCCCATTTTTTGCCTCCTGCTGGTCAGCCAATCTTCTATCCACACTAGTATCTTTCCTGTAATACCTGGGCTGTTATATTGTTTCACAGCCTCATTTGCAACCTTGTCAAAGGCCTTGAGCTTCCTAAGCACTTTCTCCTTAATAATAGTGATTACACTTGGATGAGGAAGTGGAAGGGTGGGTTACTAAGGAAGGGTGGTGGAGTTGTGGATATTGTAGAAGGTTGTTATCGGTTAAAATGGGACATTGACATGATGCAGTGCTGGACTGAAGTGGCAGATGGAGTTCAATGCAGAGAAGTGTGAAGTAATTCACTTTGGAAGGTCAAATTTGAAGACAATACAGGGCTAAAGGCATGATTCTTGGCAGTGTCGAGGAACGGGGGATCTTGGGGTTCATATTACAGTAACTCACTTCCACTGACTCTCCAATTTCTGGCATGTTGCTGGTGTCTTCCACAGTGAAGACCGACGCAAAATATTTATTGAGTACATCCACTATTTCTGTGTTCCTCATTACTACCTTTCCGGCATCATATTTCAGTAGTTTGATATCCACGCTTGTTGTTTTTAAAAACTTCCCAATCACTTTTGCGATTTTATGTGCCTTCTCTTTTGCTTTTATGCTCTCTTTGACTTCCCTTGTCAGCCACACTTGCCTCATCCCCCCTTTAGAATAAAGGAGGAGGATTAATGGCACCTAACGGTGACTCCTTTGCTTACATCTTCGGAAACAGCTCTATTTCCATCTTTAGTATCTCTATTTTTCTCTTTCAAGGTTCTTATGAAGACCCTGACCTGAAGTTACACGCTGACTGTGGTTCTTTGTGGCAATAGGACCCGCTCTTGGGGTTTCACAACTGGCCAACTCCTCTCTCATACCGTAAACTCGAGGAATTCTGTAGATGCTGGAAATTCAAGCAACACACATCAAAGTTGCTGGTGAACGCAGCAGGCCAGGCAGCATCTCTAGGAAGAGGTACAGTCGACGTTTCGGGCCGAGACCCTTCATCAGGACTAACTGAAGGAAGAGCTAGTAAGAGATTTGAAAGTGGGAGGGGGAGGGGGAGATCCAAAATGATAAGAGAAGACAGGAGGGGGAGGGATGGAGCCAAGAGCTGGACAGGTGATTGGCAAAGGGGATATGAGAGGATCATGGGACAGGAGGCCCAGGGAGAAGGAAAAGGGGGAGGGGGGGAACCCAGAGGATGGGCAAGGGGTATAGCCAGAGGGGCAGAGGGAGAAAAAGGAGAGAGAGAGAAAGAATGTGTATATATAAATAAATAACGGATGAGGTACGAGGGGGAGATGGGGCATTAGCGGAAGTTAGAGAAGTCAACGTTCATGCCATCAGGTTGGAGGCTACCCAGACGGAATATAAGGTGTTGTTCCTCCAACCTGAGTGTGGCTTCATCTTTACAGTAGAGGAGGCCGTGGATAGACACATCAGAATGGGAATGGGATGTGGAATTAAAATGTGTGGCCACTGGGAGATCCTGCTTTCTCTGGCGGACAGAGCGTAGGTGTTCAGCAAAACGATCTCCCAGCCTGCGTCAGGTCTCGCCAATATATAAAAGGCCACATCTGGAGCGCCGGACGCAGTATATCACCCCAGCCGACTCACAGGTGAAGTGTCGCCTCACCTGGAAGGACTGTCTGGGGCCCTGAATGGCGGTAAGGGAGGAAGTGTAAGGACATGTGTAGCACTTGTTCGGCTTACAAGGATAAGTGCCAGGAGGGAGATCAGTGGGGAGGGATGGGGGGAAACGAATGGACAAGGGAGTCACGTAGGGAGCGATCCCTGCGGAAAGCAGGGGGTGGGGGGGAGGGAAAGATGTGCTTAGTGGTGGGATCCCATTGGAGGTGGCGGAAATTACGGAGAATAATATGTTGGACCTCTCATACCTCTGCAATTCCCTTTATTCCACTGTAATACCGATATATCTGATTTAGTTTTCCCTCTCAAACTGCAGGGTGAATTGAATCATATTACGATCACTGTCTCCAAATGGTTCCATTACCTTAAGCTCCCATATCAAATCTGGTTCATTACACAACATCCAATCCAGAATTGCCTTTGGGGTCAACCACAAGTTACCCGAAAAAAGCCATCACGTATGCATTTTACAAATTCCTTCTCTTGGGATCCAGCCACCAACCTGATTTTCCCAATCTACCTGCCCCTTTTACATGCCTTTCCTATCACCTGTTGTAACTTGTATCCCACATCCTGGCTACTGTTTGGAGATCTGTATAGAATTCCCATCAGGTGCATTTTTTTTTAAACCTTACAGCTCCTTAACTCTGGCCACAAGGATTCTACACCTTCCAATCCAATATCACTTCTTTCTATGGACTTTATTTTTATCAGTGGGCACGTGGCCAAGTGGTTAAGGCATTCGACTAGCGATCAGAAGGTCGTGAGTTTCAGCCCCAGCCGAGGCAGCGTGTTGTGTCCTTGAGCAAGGCACTTAATCTCACAGTGCTCTGCGACGACACTGGTGCCAAGCTGTATGGGTCCTAATGTCCTTCCCTTGGACAACATCAGTGTTGTGGAGAGGGGAGACTTGCAGCTTGGGCAACTGCCGGTCTTCCATACAACCTTGCCCAGGCCTGCGCCCTGGAGAGTGAAGACTTTCCAGGCAAGATCCATGGTCTCGCAAGACTAACGGATGCCTTTATTATTTTTATCAGAGCCATTCCACTCCCTCTGTCTGTCTACCCAACCTTTAGATACAATATCCATCCTTGGATGTTAAGTTCCCAACTGTGATTTAAGTTCAGTCACAACCCAGTGATGTCCACAACATCATACCTGCCAATTCGTAACTGCGCTACAAGATCATATATCCTATTCTGGAATGAAAAGCCTTATTTTGAGAGTAGGTGAGGCCGAGAAAGAGGAAATAAGAGAAGGGCATAACATTTCTACAAGTAACAGGGTGGAAAGAGGTATAGTCCAGGTAGCTGTGAGAGTCAGTAGATTTATAATAGACATCAGTAGATAAGCTGTCTCCAGAGATAGAGACAGAGAGATCAAGAGAGGGAGGTGTCAGAAATGGACCAGGTAAATTTGATTGCAGGGTGGAAGTTGAAGGCAAAGTTGATTAAGTCAACGAACTCTGCACAGGTGCAGGAAACAGCACCAATGCAGTCGGCGATGTAGCGAAGGAAAAGTTAGGAAACAATGCCAGTGTAAACTTGGAACAGACTGTTCCACGTCGCTGATAAACAGGCAGACATAGCTGGGACCACTGTGAGTGCCCATAACTACACCTTTTGTTTGAAGAAAGTGGGAGGAACCAAAGAATAAATTATTAAAAGTGAGGACATGTTCTGCCATACGGAGGAGAGTGGTGGTACAGGGGTCCAGAAAGAAAATGAGAGATTTGAAGCCTTCCTGGTGGGGAACGGAGATATAAATGGACTGGACATCCATAGTGAAAATAAGATGATTGGGACCAGGGAACGTGAAATTGTTGAAAAGATCAAGAGCATGTGAAGTGTCACAGATGTAGGTAGGAAGGGACTGAACCAGAGGGGATAAAACTGAGTTGAGGTATGCAGGGAGAAGTTCAGCAGGACAGGAACAAGCAGAAACAATGGGTCTACCATTTTTTTAAACCACTAAGCCGTAGTTAGGAATAAAATGACTATAAAATCACCAAATTCCAGACAAAAGTAATTCTAGTCACACAAGTCAACATGTTCCTCATGTAAGCACGGAAATGAAAAACATTCCAGAAAAGATGAAAAACCACGTGAAATTATATACCAAAAGTTAATTGAAACACTACAATTTCTGAGGCCAATGAAATCTGATAGGGACAAATTAAGCTCAAATTGTGAAAGAGAATCCAAATGCAATACCCACAATCACCAGCTGTCCTTTTATACCTACCACAGCTTAAGCAAAACAGAAAGTTGTGGTTTCAAAGAAGTTGTAATTTTTATTGACCAAAACCAGAGCACAGCGCTAAATATTTCCCAACTGCTATGGAAGATTTGAATTCCAAAACATAAAGGTGCAAATTAAATTTCATCTGATTTAACATCTTTTCTTGTGCACGTCCAGTTTAGATTCACTCAGTCTGATGCTGTACAGTTCAAATAAATTTAGTGGCATGGCACCATAATACTTAGTAGCAGTATAAGGCACTGGATATTTTTGTCCGACATGGGAAATTCCTCCACGCACTTTCTCCGAGCACATTAATAAATGCAAGGGAAACTGCACACTATTCCATAAAAAAAAGCTTCCTCTCAACTTGGGAACCAGGACACACCACGCATTCCACTTGCGGTAAAAAAAATACAATAGGAAAACCGCTAGAAGCTTCAAATAAAAACTTTAAAGCAAATGGAAATGCACTTCATGTCACCCAATTCAACAGGAATTAAAACATTAACGCTATCCCGTGGTTGCTTTTAAAATGGGAATTTAATTGAAAGTCAAAGTTACCACAAAAGCATTGTAGTGGTGGTGCAAACACATCAGGATCTGAACAAATGAACTGCAAGGTGCTCTCAAAGTTCAAACTAAATTTATTATCAAAGTACACACATCACCATATACAACCCTGAGATTTGTTTTCTTGTGGGCATACTGAGTACTCGGTACAGGCGTGCTCCCTGAGAGCACCTGTCAGGCAGCCTGGGGATAGAAGGTGCTTTATATGGTGCAAATGCTGACCATACCCTATCCAGTTCTTTATTCAATGGAGTTTGTACTCCATCAAGGACACTGGGGTCAGGGGTAAAGGTTGGAGCACCCACTGCATCACCAACAGCAGCTTACCTGCCATCAAGGGCAGAGGTACAGAAAGTTGGCAGAAAAAGGCCAGTTACATCACTAAGAGTCCCACCCACCCTGCTTGTCTCACTCCTATCAGGGAGCAGGCTACAGAAGCATCCTCGCCAAGACCACCAGTCTCAAAACACTTTGCCCAAGCAGCAAGGTTGATCAACTCCTCCAACTACTAACCACACCATGACTTTATCATTTCCTGTCGGTCAACTTATTTACAGACACTCATTTTATGGACATACGATCAATGTAAATAAGCTATCTTATGTATTTATATTTATTATGTGTCTTATTATTGCGCTCTTTATCTTAGTGTTTTTTTGTACTGTATCGGATCCGGAATAACAGTTACTTCGTTCTTCTTTCCACCTGTGAACTGGAAAAACAATCCTGACTCTACATTGGGAGCGGGGCAGTCTCCTCCTCCCCTGATGAAAGAGTACATTCATCCCCACACACGGAACACAACCCTGCCCCATCCCTCACGGCTCTGAGGCACCCGACTCTCACAGGTCCACTCGCCATCAGCCCCACCCTGCCTCCCAACACGCCAGCACTACCGCTCCACGAAAAGTTGCGCTCCCCATCTTTACCCCGGCCATCCCTTCCCTCTAGTACCAGGACCGGCCTCGGCCTCAACCCTTCCCCTCCAGCTGCGGGCCACAACCTTCGCCTTCTCTCCATCGCCAGTGCCGACTCTCCTTCACCGCCCATTTGGCGGCATCAAACTACGCCACCCAAACACCCCCGGAGCTCACCACTGAGGAAAGTGTGCCCACCCCTCCTCTCACAGTACCCAACCTATAGCCCCTTTACCTCAACCCCTCGCCTTTTCCTTTCCGGAGAAAACACAGCCGCTTCACGTTAAAAAGGCGGTTCTTTTTCAAACCAAACGGTCCCGTCCTCCGAGCCGCTCGAGCGCCGAACCACACTGCGCAAACGCAGTATCCTAATTCCCTATTGGTCTGCCCTGCCGCTTGAAAGGGGAGCTGACCCTGTGATTGGTCGTTGTGGGGCAGGAGACCGTTCGTTTTTATAAATAATCGTCACAAAATGGCGGTGCGGTGAGGGTGCTCGCTCTTCTCCTTTGCAGAACCCATAAGCTGACAGCGGAAGAAGGTGTATGTGGTGAAGTTGTACGGTGTTGGCTGTGTTTCGGTGGGCGGTGCCTTTCGAAACCCAGTTTCCGTGACCTGAACTATGAATCCGAGACTGAGTGGTGTGATCTCCTGTCAAATTCTCTTCCCTCAGCTGGAGGAGATGGCTCGGGGCTTCTGTGATGGCTTTGGTATTAGCGCTTAATTCGAGCACTCTGTGACATCCTCCTAGGAAGGAAATCCGTGGCAATGTAAATTTTCTTTTTATCCTCGTGGAAATGCACGTTATTTATATAATTATTTATTACATATACAGGGGCAACACGGTATCGTAGCGGTTAGCGTAACTCTTCACAGCGCAAGCGATTCAAGTTTCGTCGCTGTCTATCAGGATATTTTACATTTTCATTGTGACAGGGGGTTAGGAGGTTAAATGGTCACAGGGGTGCAGTTGAGTGGTGCGGCTCGTTGAGCCGGAAGGGCCTGTTGTATCTCTAAATTAAAATTAAATTAACATGCACGTAGTGCAACTTCGACCCAGTTCATACGTCCTGATCAAGTTGCCTTCTTGAGCTTACGGTTTTTGCTTATGGTTGGCCCATATTCTCAAAACTTTGCTATCTATAAACCTGTCACGTAAATGTTATAATTGTACTCTGTAATTATAGCCCAGTCTCTCATGAAAACCACTTTCCATTCCATTGATCCTGTCTACATTTCACGCTACCTCGGGAAAGCAGCCGCATAATTAAGGATCCTTTCTCTTCCACCCCCACACTCCAGTTATTCTTTCTTCTTCATCCTCCTATCGGGCAGAAGGTGCAAAACCCTGAAAAATGCAATACTAGAATCTAGACACTAGAACACTACAGCACAGTACAGGCCCTTCGGCCTTCAATGTTGTGCCCCTATATATTCCTTTAAAAAAAACGTACTAAACCCACACTACCCAGTAACCCTCTATTTTTCTTTCATCTATGTGCCTGTCCAAGAGGCTCTTAAATACCCCTAATGTTTTAGCCTCCACCACCATCCCTGGCAAGTCATTCCAGGCACCCACAAACCTCTGTGTAAAAAAAAAACTTACCCCTGATGTTTCCCCTAAGCTGGTGAGGCATGACCTTCTCTTCACAAAGCCATGTTGACTATCCTTGAGTAGACTATACTTCTCCAAGTGCTCGTAGATCCTATTCTTAAGAATCCTTTCCAATAGTTTGCAGACCACTGACATAAGACTCACTGGTCTATAGTTCCCAGGATTCTCCTTATTACCTTTTTTAAACAAGGGAACTACAATTACCATTCTCCAATCCTCTGGCACCTCCCCTGCAGCCAAAGAGGATTCAAAGATCATAGTTACTGCTCCAGTGATCTCTTCTCTCACTTCCCACAGCAACCTGGGATATATCACATCTGGCCCTGGGGACTTATCAATCTTGATGGTTTTAAGAAGATCCAACACGACTTCTTCCTTAATATCCATATTGTCCAGCACACAGGCCTGTTCTATTTCGACCTCACCCTGATCAAGGTCCTTTTCACTTGTGAATACTGAAGCAAAGTAGCTTCTACCCCATTGGTGTAAGACTTCTTGTATATTAAAGAACTCTTGCTCTCACAGTCTACCTTATCACGGCCCTTGCACTGCACCTTCTCTGTAACTACAACTGTATCTTCTATATTTTTACTACCCAATTACCTGACTATTACTTCCTCTGGAAGCTCATTTCACATTCCCACCACCCTCTATGTAGAAAAACTTAGCCCTCCCATCCATTTAAAAATGTTACTCTTCATACCAAATCCTGACACAACCGGAGTTATTAATTTGAAGTGAGGTCACAAGCACAATAAGCCCCACAAGTAGTAATGAGCTAATGACCAATAAAAGAGCGTACTGATAAATCCAGCAAACAAGCATTCAGTTTATTGGAGACACAAGAGAGCACAAATGCTGGAATATGGAGCAACAGCCTGTTGCAGAAGCTTAGCAGGTTGTTGGTCCAAATTGCAGAATCTGCTGGAATCATGAAGTGTAGATAATCATCCCACAGAGGCTGCTTGGCCCAGTGATTTCCCCCAGTAGATTGTCTGTTACTTAAGTCAACAGATATATTCTCTAATAGACTTGTAGAAATGGTGGCCAAGGACAGAATAAACTGTCACATGGACAATTATGAATTGATTAGGATAGACACTGGGGATTTGTTAATCACAAATTATATTTAACTTACGAGAGAGATAACAGAGCAATGTTCTAGATGTGTAAATGGACTTCTGAAAGGAATTGAATAAACTTGTCATCAAGATTGAAGTCCATGGAATAATGGGGATAGTGAGTAGACTAGAATTATATTCTCTACACTTCAGAAGAACAAGAGATTTCATTAAAGTTTTGAAAATTCTTAAAACTTGTGATAAGCTGGATGCAGAAAGGATGTTTCCCCTGACTGTGGAATGTAGGACCAAGGGCACAGTTGGAGGTTAAGGGATAGGCTGTTTAGGGCTAAGATGGGGAGAAAATACTTTGTATTACATTTCTTAATGACATAGAAGGTGGCCATTGAGCATCAATAAATCTCTGACCTTAAAGGTATCAAAGGATATAGTTCAAAACTGAGGTAAGGCGAGTTATCCACAATGATTCAACAGCATTATGGTTGTAAGGTAATAACCTGGTGCCCAATGGTAATAGTGAGAAGAAAGCATAGCCTGTATGGTGGTCAATAGGTTGAATGAGGAGAGAAAAGCGAACAAGATTTTAGAAGGGTATAGGAAGAGAGTTCTGGGAAAACAGTGTGCATAAATAGTTCAAAGTAATGTGTTAGTTTGAGAAGGAGGTTAAAAAGTAGGGATCTTGGAATGTACAGAAGCACGAAGCATAAGAGCAAGCACATCATAATGGGCTATAAAATACTATTTCAACCACAACTAGAATATTTTGAACATTTCAGGTGCTTGCACTCTGGGAAAGGTTAGAGAGTCTTTGAGAGTATGCAGAAGAGATTCCAGTGATCAGGAGCTTGGGTTTTGTGGTAACCCTTTTATCTTTAATCTGAAGCACTCCTTTTTTCCATAGATGCTGACTGATCTGTTGAATGGTTGTAACATCTATTTTTATTTCAGATTTTCAGCATCTGTAGTCATGGAATCATACAGCACAAAACAAACCCCTAAGCTCACTGAGTCCAGATCAGTTACCAAGCACCAATTCACTCTTCTATCCCCACCCTCAGTACTGATGCAGACTCTCAACCCAAAACAGTGACCATTCCTTTCTCCCCAGAAATGCTGCTTCATCTGCTAAGTTCCTCCAGAAAAATGTTTATTGCAACAATCTCATTTCATTCTCCCCACGTACAAATTAAGTCCCACCAGATTCTACCATGTACTTACACACTAGGGAAATTTTACAGTGGACAATTAACCTATCAACACACATATCTTTAAGATATAAGAAAGAAACAGAGTACCAGTGGGAAACTCGAAGGAGGATGTGCAAACAGCACATGGCACCACGAGTGGTCTCGCTGGACCTGTAACAATGTACTGCCTACATGTGCAGCCCATTAAAATCATTATCAAGGTCATCTGGGCACTGGAAAGGTTCCTTATCCGGTTCTTGATGCTGGTGTGCTGTGCTGTGTGACCCAAGTCCACCCTTGTGGAACAGTGAATTGCAGTTGTGGTCATTAGTTTGTTACTGTATAACACTTGAACACATGACTACTGTATATATTACAATCCTGAGATCCATTGGCCTGTCATTTCATAACACAGGGATACAGCACTAGTGTGCAAAGTCTGTCATTGTATGTCACTATGATATAGTACTGGGCAGCACAAGTCTGCCACTGTGGAACACTGGCTTGTACTGTTGATTCTCCGGTATGACATTGATGCACTGTGTGATATGATGAGGAAGTTGAAAGCAAGTTGTCTTTCGTCTCCCAGATAATCAGGTAACCAGCAAAAAAAAAAAAAATTGCGGTCAGGTGACAAAAAGGTACCTGGGAAACTAAACTGACTTTGAAAAGGTAAGGGCAACAGTGACGAAAGGGCGTACAGGAGCAAGAGATGCCAATGGGTGGAGTGGTGTCGCAGCAACAACCTGGCACTCAGTGTCAGTAAGACGAAAGAGCTGATTGTGGATTTCAGGAAGGTAAGAGGAAGGAACACATATCAATCCTCATACAGGGATCAGAAGTGGAGAGAATGAGCAGTGTCAAGTTCCTGGGTGTCAAGATCTCTGAGGACCAAACCTGGTCCCAACATATCAATGCAGTTATAAAGAAGGCAAGACAGCAACTACGCTTCATTGGGAGTTTGAATTGATTCGGTATGTCAGCAAATACATTCAAAATCTTCTATAGATGTACCTAGGAATACATTCTAACAGGTTGCATCACTATCTGGTATCGGTGGCGGGGGGGTGGGGGGGGTGCTACTGCACAGGACCGAAAGAAGCTGTAGGTGGTTGTAAATTTAGTCGGCTCCATCTTGGGTACTAGCCTACAAAGTACCCAGGACACCTTCAAGGAGTGGTGTCTCAGAAAGGCAGCATCCGTTATTAAGGACCTCCAGCACCCAGAGCATGCCCTTTTCTCACTGTTACCATCAGGCAGGAGGTACAGGAGCCTGAAGGCACACACTCAGCGATTCAGGGACAGCTTCTTCCCCTCTGCCATCCAAGTCCTAAATCGGACTATCTCACTTTTTTAATATTTTTGTACGATTTTTAATCTATTCAATATATGTATACTGTAATTAACTTACTTATTCATTTTTTTCTCTTCTATATTGTGTATTGCATTGAACTGCTGATGCTAAGTTAACAAATTTCACGACATATGCCTGTAACAATAAACCTGATTCTGATTATTAACTATAATGATTATGTATTTTAGGGAAGTCGACATGGTCTAGCTGTGGTATGTGGGTACAGATCCATAGCGACCACATCTGCAGTTACTGCAGTTCACAGAAATTTAGCTTAGAGTTGATTTGAAGTCCAAGATTTCGATACTGCTATGTGTCATGGAGGAGGGGGTTACCTGGATATTTTGCCTCAGGAGTCAGTCCCTTTGGATAAAATACTATTAAACTAATCAGTAAAGGATATAAGAGTGTAACTACAAGTATGGGAATTCAGAAGGGAGCATTACAGGAGGCTCAGCCCTTATGCCTTTCTGCTCCAGGTTTTGTGGATGAGAGCAGAGACTACAGTGTGAATGAACATACGGCAAGGGACCAATCAAATTAAGTAGTAAGGTAGCGTTTACGGATGAACACTGCATCCCCAAGCATGAATCCTAAAGACAGTGTTACCTGTCCAGTACCAGCATCAAGGACATCTCTTGGAGTGGGAGGGAAAGATCCAGTTGTCATGTTCTATGTGGTAACTAGTGACACAGGGTGGAAAAACAAGGGGCTCTGATGAAGGAACAGAGCAGCCAAGGTCGGATTCTAAACCAGTAATCTCTGTCTGGATTACTTCCTGAATCTTGGTGGAATTCATGAGGAATAAATTTTAGGAAATTGAAATTGTAGCTCAAAGATTAAAAATCATACAGTACACAAGCTGGTAATTTATCCCAATTAATACATGGCAGTCAAGGTGCCCACCTAAACTAGTTCCATTTGCATGCACTTGACTCATATCCATCTATCTATCCATGTACAGTACCTGTCCAAATGTCTTTTACATATTGCATTTCTACCCACCTTATCCACTTGGAGATGTAAGGGCAACAGTGAAAGTCAAATGATTAATTAAATCATTAATTAAGCTCATTCCACATATCCACTGCACTCTACATGAAAGGGTCCCCTTTAAATCTTGGTTCTCTCACTTAAACCTATGCCCTCTAGTTTTGACTCTCCTTCCCTAGGAAAAAGACAGTGATCATCCACTCTATCTATGCACTTCATGATTTTATAAACCTATATAAGGTCATCGCTCAGTCTCCTTAGTTTCAGGAAAAACAGTTGTGCACATCCAGTCTCCCCTTATAACTCAATCCCTTCTGTCCTAGTAACATTCTTGCAAAACCTCTCTGCATCTTCTCCAGCTTAATTGCATCCTTCCTATAGCTAGGCAACCAGACTGCACATAAAGTGTAGGCTCATCAGTGTCTTGTACAGGTGTAATATGATGTGCCAAGTCTTGTAGTCAGTGTCCCGATCAATGGAGACAAACTTGTCATATGCCATTTTCACCACTCTTGTGTCCACATGCTATTCTGTTCATCAATACTCCCTCGGACCCTACCATTCACTATGTCCTGCCCTGGTTTAACTTGCATCATTTCACTCTTGTCTGATTTAAATTCCATCTGGCATTTATCTGCCCACCTTCTCAGTTGATCTAGATCCTATTGTGAGATTAGGCAACCTTTTATACTGATTGAAGTGGGAGAAGTAGGTTTTAATTCATGGATTATTGGCAACTACACTGAAGAAAGAAGAACTGTTCTCTGGAGCGCTCTGCCCAGCAGATGTTGGAGCTTTAAACAGGTGTTTAAAGTAGAGATGTGCAAGTATTTGATTGACAAAGGAATAGAAGGGTATGCATATGGCACACAACGAGCTGCAACCAGCATGGATCAGCCATGATCATTTAAATTGTGGGGCAGGCTTGAGGGGGTTTAATGGCATACTCCTATTTTTTGTGTTTTGTTCAAATGGGCTTCACATTATTTGGACTGAGACCAGTGACTTAGAAAATTGAATAACCCAGGGTTGTTGGTCATATATTAAACCTTTAAATGTTAGCCTTTGCTTGTTTATTGTCAAATTTTCATATACATAGTTGATGGGTGGGTTCTGGTGGGGGTTAATTTAGAAAGTTAAAGAAGTGGGACAAAGCAATACTATAGGCTAATGCTAACAATTGTCTGTTAGGAAGGGACAATGCATATAAACATACAGGAATACCTAGAATCAGAAATATAGCAGGGGAACATGGTAAAAAGACAACATTAAAACGCTATCCGAATGCAGATGTGGTTGCAAAGTGACCAAAGGCGGTAAATAGATATTCCAAGATAGTTGTCTTATGGAAGAGGAAGGCAGAATGGATGAAGAAGCAAAGTACCACCAATGTTAAAGAATGGGATAAAGGCAGCAGAGAGGAACAGTCATAGTTCAGATTATCAAGAAATATAATCAGTTTAGATGGTGCAATAAGCACAGCGAGAGAAAAAAAACATTGTTGACAGTTGTATATAGGTCCCTCAGACAAAAGTAGCAACACAAGACATATGCCAGGCAGCTGTTTATCAATTGCTGCCTTGGCTTTTAACATCATCATCCCTTCAGTATTAATCAACCTGGGTCTCTATCTCCCTATGCAACTAGTCTTTAATTGGGAGCCGCAATCGGTGTGGATCTGTAATAACATATCCTCACTGATAATCAATACAGGTGCATCTCAAAGATACATCTCTACACTCATGACTGTGTGGCTAAGAGCAGATCAAACACCATTGCAGTTTGAGAAGGAGAAGCTAAAATCAGATGTATCAGTATTACAGTGGTAAAAAGAATTACAGAGGCATGAGAGAAGAGCTGGCCTAAGTTCATTGGAAAGGGACACTAACAGGAATGACAGCAGAACAGCAGTGACTGGAGTTTCTGGGAGCAATTTGGAAGGCACAGGAAATATACATCCCAAAGAAGTATTCCAAAGGGAGGATGAGGCATCCATGGCTGACAACGGAAGTCAAAGGCGGCATAACAACAAAAGAAAGGGCATGTAATAGAGAAAAAATTAGAGAGAAGGTAGAGGTTGGGAAGCTTTTAAAAACCAACAGCAGGCAACTAAAAACACCATGAGGAGAGAAAAGATTAAATATGAAGGTAAGTAAGCCAACAATATAAAAGATGATACAAAAAGTTTTTTTCAGATATATAAAGAGTAAAAGAGATGAGAGTGGATATCAGACTCACTGGAAAATGACGCTCGAGAAGTAGTATTGGATGTCAAAGAAATGTTGGCCAAACGGAATAAGCATTTTACATCAGTTTTCACTGTGGAAGTCACTAGCAGAATGCCAGAAATGCAAGAGTACTGGGGCAGAAGTGAGTGTCATTGTTATTACTAAGGAGAAGGTGCTTGTGAAGTTGAAAAGTCTGAAGGTAGATAAATCATCTGGACCAGATGAATTACACCCTAGGACTCGGAAAGAGATACTGTAGCTGAAAAGATTGTAGAAGCATTATGAATGATCACTACATTCTGGAATGGTTCTGGAGTACTGTAAAATTGCAAATGTCACTCCACTTTTTAAGAAGGGAGGGAGGCAGAAGAAAGGAAATTTTTGGCCAGTTAGCCTGACTTCAGTGGTTGGAAAGATGTCAGAGTGTATTAAGGATGAGATTTTGGGGTACTTAGAATCACATGACAAAATAGGCAAAAGTCAGCATGGTTTTCTTAAGGGGAAATCTTGTCTGACAAATCTAGTAATTATTTGAGATGGGTAGGATTGACAAAGGAGAGTCAGTGGATGTTGTTCATTTGGATTTTCAGAAGGCCTTTGACAAGGTGCCGCACATGAGGCTGCTTAATAAGATGGTATTACAGGTAAGATGCTATCATGGATAGAAAATTGGAGACTGGCAGGAGGCAAAGAGAATAAAGGGGGCCTTTGCTGCTTTGCTGCCAGTGACTAGTGGTGTGCCACAGGTGCTGGTACTGCTTTTCATGTTATATGTCAATGATTTGGATAAAGGAATTGATGGCTTTGTGACTAAGTTTGAGGATGATATGAAGATAGGTGGAGGGGCAGGTTGTGTTGAGGAATCAGGATGTCTGCAGAAGGATTTGGACAAATTGGGAAAATGGGTAAGGAAGTGGCAGATGGATTGCAGTGCGGGGTTTGTATGGCCATGCACCTTAGCCAAAGGTATAAAGGTGTAGACTTGTTTTCCGAACGGAGAGCAAATTCAGAAACTGGAGATGCAAAGGGGCTTGGGAATCCTTGTGCAGGGTTCCCAAAGGTTAGCTTGCAGGGTTGAGTCAGTGGTAAGGAAGGCAAATTCAGTATTAGCAGTCACTTTGATAGGACTAGAATACAAAAGCAAGGATGTTATGCTGAGGTTGTATGGGGCATTGGTCAGACCACTTGGAGTATTGTGAGCAGTTTTGGGACCCTTATCTAAGAATGATCTCAGGAATGAAAGGGTTAACATATGAGGAGCATTTGATAGCTTTGGACCTGTACTTACTGGAGTTTAGAAGAATGAAGAAGGATCTTATTGAAACCTATTGAATATTGAAAAGCCTAGATAGAGTAGATGTGGCAAGGATGTTACCTATAGTAGGGGAGTTCAAGATCAGAAGGAACAGCCTCAGAATAGAGGGACATCCGTTTAGAACAGGGATGAGGAAAAAATTCTTTAGCCTGAGGGTGGTGAATCTGGAATTCATTGTCAAAGTGCACAGCCATCCAGATATACTGTATTTAAGGCGGAGCTTGGTAGGTTCTTAATTAATCAGTGCATCAAAGGTTACATGGAGAAGGCAAGAAAATGGAGATGAGAGATAATAATTCAGCTATGATGGACTGGCAGAACAGACTCAATAGGCCAACTAGCCTAGTTCATTTCCTGTGTCTTATGGCCATAATTTCACCACTGTTATCGGCTGAATGTCAGATGGTGACCAGGAGGTATACAGGAGTGAGATTGGTCGGCTAGTTGAGTAGTGTCTCAGCAAGAACTTTTCATTCAGCATCAGTGAGACCAAAGAATTGACTGTGGACTTTGAGAAGGGGAAGCTGAGAGAATTTACACCAGTCCTCATTGAGCGGTTCAGTGAGCAGCTCCCAGTTCCTGGATGACAACATCTCAGAAGATCTATCCTGGGCCAATCACTGATACAATCACACCAGTGGCTAAACTACATTAGGAGCTTGAGGAGATTTGGTTTGTCTCAAAAGACTAGCAAATTTATATAGATGTATGGTGGAGAGCATTCTGACTAGTTGCACCACTAAGATCATGGTGTGTGTGTGGATTACACTGCCAGCGAAGGTGGTAGAGGCGATACAATGGGGTCTTTTAAGAGTCTCTTAGATAGGTACATGGAGCTTAGAAAAATAGAGGGCGATGCGGTAGGGAAATTCTAGGCAGCTTCTGGAGTAGGTTACATGGTCAGCACAACATTGTGGGCCGAAGGGCCTGTAATATGCTGTAAATGTTCTATGTTTCTATGAAGGAAGCTGCAGAGGGTTGTAAACTCAGTAGTTCCATCATGGGCACAACCTTCTCCACCATCAAGGCCATCTCCAAAAGGCTGTGGCTCAGGGATGCAGCATCTAATTGCTATCATCAAGGAGGGGATACAGAGCCCTGAAAACCCACACTCAAAGTTTTAGGTACAGATTTTTCCCTGTGCTATGGGATTTCTGAGGAGTCCATGAACCCATAGACACTACCTTTCCATTCCTCTATTGCACTGTTTGTTTATTTATTGTAACTTAGAGTGATTTTATGACTTGCACTGTACTGCTACTACAAAACAACAAATTTCACAATATACATCAATGATAATAAACCTGATTCTGATTGATGCTAAATCATAAAGTTACAAGTACTTGCAGCAAGGTAATATAATAATCATACGTTCTTAATCTACAGATAGATTGGTCAAACCAAATGAGCAGTATTAGTGTAGAGGCTGAATTCATGTTGTGTACAAGAGATAGTTTTCTAGTTCATATAGAGGAATAAATGGGGGAGCAGACTATTTTAGTGTTTGTATTGTGCAATGGGAAAGTTAATTGATAATCTGGTGGTTGAGGGACTTTAGGGAAAAGGGATCATGATATTTTATATAAAAACTGAAATTTACTTATTCAGTCTGAAACTAAGTTCTTAAATTTGAACAAAATATAGTACAAAGTAGTTAAATAAATACAAGAAATGCTGGAAAACTTAGCAAGTTTTCATTGTTTCATCTTTGGAAAATGAAACAATATTTCAGGTTTAAGACCTCATGCCAGAAACTGAGTGTTTCCTGCATTTTCTATTTTTATTTCAGATTTTCAAAATGGCAATATTTTAAATTTTCATTTACAATTATACGAATTGGAAAAAATACACCCCTGAAAGGAATAGAATAAAACATAAAAGTTGGTGCAGCTGAGGGCATTTATGATAGCATTAAATCAAAGCAAAAGTTGTAAGATGTCACAAAAAAGCAGTAAGACTGAGAATTGGGAATATTCCAGAATTTAATAAAGAACCAATAAGGAAAGTGAAAGTAGAATCAAGGGTAAGCTATCAAGAAAAACAAAAGCACACTGTAGGAGCTCTATAGAAATATAAAGAAATGACGAAACATAACAAATCATTTATTGATTAATACAGGAAAATTATATGGGAAAATAAGGAAATGGCAGAAAATTAAACTTTGTCTCTGTCTTTACTGAAAAAGACACAAAAGCTTCCCAGAAACAATAGAGAATTTCAAGGCAGACAGAGTAAAAAAAACATATTCTTTCTGTGAACACATTATAACCTTCTCAACTTAATACCAAGTTTGTAACTCAGTTCATCCACAACAGAACTGTCCTGGTTTTTTTTTTGCTGTAAATCTGTGATACTGGTCTATTTTTCCCCCTCTATTAACACACCCTGGCTGGTTGAGTATACCATACAGCCCTACATTTTGCAGCTTCTTGGATTTTTATTCTCTAACTCTGCATATTCCTTTGTTCTTGTTTGTTTATTTTCATTCATTCTCTCTCTCTCACACACACACACACACAAACACAGACAGAATGGATGATCTCTACACTCCCATTCAGATTTTTAGATACTACAGGAATCAAGGGCTATGGAATTAGTACAGAAAAGTGTACAACGGCTTCTCTTTCTTATGTATTTTTTTGGTGGCTATGTGCTACTCACTGGCAGTAAATGCATTCCCACCTTCATCAGTCTATCAGCCCCCTCACTTGGATCTACCTATCACCTGTCAGCTCTTGGTCTACCTCTTCTCTCCCTTTTTTCCCCAGTCCAGAATAAGGGTGTCAGCCCAAAAAATCAACTATCCATTTCCCTCCATAGATGCGGCCTGGCCCACTGAATACAGAATACAGCTTCTCTGTTGTTGCTGCAGTTTAGTAAGTTCTTTTGAAGAATAAGTATTGAACCAATAAGCTGAATGGTTGTTCTGAATTACTAATGCTGCAAAAGTCTCTCTCCCACATTGTGCAGGACATGGGAACAGTTGTTGAGGGTGTGCTGGAAAGAAATGTGTCCAGTTTCTTGTCTTAGAGGTACAGGAAGTGTTTGCCTCCTGAGAGAAGGTGTGAACACCATCCTTTTCATGAACACAACTTTTATCTTTCATTATTTTTCTAAAGGGCTTGGACAAAATAAAGCTTGTTTTTCCATGAGTCGATCTCAGAGTGGTGTGTCCTGAATCAAAATACATATTCAGGTGGGCTACAGCAAGACTCCAGCTGAAGAGCCCTGTGTGTGTCTACTCACCTTTCTTCCTCCAGTACTCCCCTTAAACCAACTATCACCTTTTGTCTTGGTGAAATTGTGCTTTAAGTTTCATGTGTAAGACCTTAGGATGTTTTGTTGTTTTAAAGGTGCTACATTGTACAAGTTGTTCTTTGAGCTGGTGCTGCCACAGACCTAAGAACAGTATTTTCATATTACTATGTGGTTTCAAATGACGGTTACTTCCTTTTTAGCTTCTCTGCAGCTGCCCAGGCTTCAAAAGGCTTCTTTCAACGAGCATGTAACAGCTCACAGCCTCCTTACAGTTAGCAAATGTTTAGACAAGCAGCATTGGGGCAAATCCTGGGGCAAAGCCTTTTCTTTGGACAATCTAGCTCTCTAGCAGTAAAGTTCTCCCTTAAAGCAAAAATTTGTATCTCTATTTCAGCAGTGACTTGCAAAACATTTCTCATTGATATATGCCCCTCCCAACTTACAAAAGATAGCTTCAACCTCTCAAAGACAAAATGTGCTGAATTTTTATTTAGACATATTTATCTTAGATGAAAATTTAAAAACTGAAGTGGAGATGTGAAATTAAAACAATGTTCTCAAAATACTTAGGCCATCTAAGGTCCAATTTATAGAGGGTATAAAAACAGCAACTGCTGAGAACTCTTCACACATCAAGTAGCATCTGTGGGAAGAGAAACAATTGGTGTTTCAGGTCAGAGACCCCTTATCAAATGGAGTTTTCAATCTGATCTCTCTTTTCCATAGATGTTGCCTGCCCTGTCAAGGGTTTCTAGCGCTTTCTGATTTTATATCAACCGTAAACATGTCTCAGTAGTTAATATCCTGGCTTGCCACAGTTCTGTACTAAAACTCAACCTTTTGTGTTTAGTATTGATAAACACAGAAAGATAGGAGGGTGGTCTTTGACACAGGATGTAGATGTCTCTAGTGACAGGGTCCTGGCAAATCACATGCAGTGGCCTTTTATCTGAAGAGTTCTTCAATTCTAACAACTCATTTAAAAACCCAACAGTTTCACAATGATGCAGCTTCACCTTAACAATAGAATGTTCTCCACATTAATTGGAATAATCTTTCAGTTTAAATGAACTCTGGAACAGAGATGATTGTCTTTCTCTTCATGGAAGGCAGATGAGGCAGAGATGGTTCAAATATTTTGTATTATGAAGGAGACCATTCAATTCCAGTCTCTGCTACCTCTCAGGGGAGCAATATCTTAAATCCCATTCACCTTCCATGTACTCCTCCAAATAATTCTCTCACAAAACTGCTGAGCAATTGCTCATTGTTTCTCTTTGTCTAAATTTGTATTGGGGTAATTTAAAGCAATCAGTTAAATACCAGCACCAGTTTGGGTTTTCGGAGGAAACTGGAATTCCAGGGCAATCCTACACCATCATGGAGAGAACATGCAACTTCACACACCCAAGCACATGGACCCATGAAGTAATTATCATTACATACAAGAGAAATGTCAGAGGACTGTTGAGTAATTAATATTACACCAGTCTCCCAGCAAAGAGAGAGGGACAATATCAGTGGAAGGGAAGTGATTCTGGGCAAAGTTTTAGCATTCTACAAAGTGCCACACAAGTGGCTTCCTATACCTTAAACTGCCTTCCTCTCAATCACCCAGCCAACTTTTTTAAATTAAGAGCAAATTTCTTGATTATGATACCCAGTTCTCAAATGTCATTAAAACTTTGCATCCTGATGATTTAATCATTGCAGTCCTCTTCATCTCTACCATCTTCTACTCCTATCTCATCAACAATTTCTCTGACTTTGGCACTTTGCACATCTGCATCACCAGCAGCCGTGTTGTTTTTGTATTTAAATTCTCCTCTTGAAATCATATTACCCCTCCATCTACCTTTTTCTTTAAGGTCATCTTTACAAGTTGTTCCTTTGACCAAACTTTAATTCAGTCCTAATTTCCTTCACTGTTTCTCGTATTAATCCACTTGGACATTTGCTGATGGGAGTGTTTGTGCATAATTATGATGAAGGGAGTTTCTGTATATGTGTCTGTATATTTGCTGAAGTGGGTGTTTGCGTATACTGGCTGTTGGGAGTGTCTGGGCACAATTAGGGATTTTGTTGCTGAGTTTTAAAATTAATTAGTGCATCAGGATTTGTATTTGGTGACCACAAGGAGTAGGAGGTGGTCGCAGTTCAAGGATTGATCTGGAGGCTCGCCAGAAACAATCAACTCAGAGATTCTTATTTTCTGTTTTCCTTATGTTCAATCCTTTGTCCATGTAACATCCTCCTCATCCCAGCCTTGTGAACGTTTTTATGTGTAATAACTTGCTCAGTGGTGCCTTTTAAAAATATAGATATATTATATCCACTTGTTCCTCCTAATCTATGCTGCAAGTTACATGCTCAACTTTGACTACATTTATCAATCACAATTTCCTTTTCATAAAGCATAGCAATCAGCTCTGCCAAACATTTTATGATTTTCTAACTGCCCTTTTATTGTATTGTTATTGATGAGTTTCAGCAAATGATCTTAAATTCTCTATTTGATTCTTCTTTTCTTAAGGAATTAGTTTTAGATTTGTAATTTTTCAATATGCTGAAATTATGCCAAGAATTATTGGAAGATTATTAATTCATACACTACAGCCTTTTTAGAAGCTTATGATGCAAGTTACGTAGCCTAGGCAATTCATAAACTTGTAGTTCTTTTCATTTTTCCAGTACTTTCTTTTAAGTAATTCTTTTAAGTAATTTTAATAGCTTTAAGTTCCTCACTGTCAGCTGACCTTTTTTATCCCTCCATTTCTGTTATATTTGTCATTTCTCCTCCAGTAAATATTTGTTTAATCCCTCAACCATTTGTTTATTCCGCATTCCTGTTATTGTTTTTCTCTCTTGTAATTCTCTTTTTTAAACATTGTTGTAGACACTCTTTGGCATTCTTTGCTGATTTGATCTAATAATCTCCCTTCTCCAATCCATTTAGGACTGTTGATTGATAATCTCAAATGGGAATATAATTTGTGAACATTAATCTGTAATCTACATAATTAAGGGATTAACTTTTCCAGAATGAGAGTGAAAATACATTTCTTAAAAGGATTAATAGGTTTTGCCCCCATTGTCAGAGTGTCAGTAGATGACAGGAACTCACAAATAAACTAAATCAAACATTCTCCAGTGTTCTGCCGTCCGAAAAAAAAGCACTACATTCCAAATCTGAGAATTCCCTAGTGCTTCTAAATCCTATATCATGCTCCTCCAGGTCCTGATAAGCTCCAGGCACCTTGCTGAATCTTGATCCACACCTCAGTACCAGAAAGATCGATAGTGGTGGGTTCATGATCTAGTTGAATTATAAAAATGCTGCTGTAGCTAGATAGCCAAGTGAACCTCAACTGCTGTCAAGGATTCAGTCCCAAACGCCACCTAAAAATATTTCAAAGTTCAAAAGCAAATTTATTATCAAAGTACATATATGTCACCACATACACCTTGAGTTTAATTTTCTTGAGGGCATTCACAGTTCAAAGAAACACAATAGAATCAGTGAAAACCCACACACAAAGATAGACAAACAACCAATATGCAAAAAACAATTTGTGCAAAAGCAAAATAATAATAGTAACTAAATATCAAGAACATGAGATGCAAAGTCCTTGAAAGTGAGTCGATTGGTTGTGGAATCAGTTTGGTTCAAGAGCCTGATGGATGAGGGGTAACAACTGTTCATGAGCCTGGTGGTGTGGGACCCGAGGCTCCTGTATCTGCTTCCTGATGGCAGCAGCAAGAAAAGAGCATGGCCTGGATGCTTTGATGGATGCTGGTTTCCTGTGACAGCGCTCCTTGTAGATGTGCTCAATCATGGGGAGGGCTTTACCTGTGATGGCTGTATCCACTACTCTTTGTAGGTTTTTATGTTGAAAGGCATTAGTGTTTCCATACCAGGCCATGATGTAGCCAGTATTCTCCACACTGTGCATCTATAGAAGTTTTTCAAAGTTTTAGATGACATGATGAATCTTTGCAAGCTTCTAAGAAAATGGAGGAGCTGCTGTGCCTTCTTTGTTATGGCAGTTGCATGCTAGACCTGGGATAGATCCTCTGACATGATAATGCCAAGGAATTTAAAGTTGCTGACCCTCTCCACCTTTGATCCCCTAATTAGGACTAGCTGATAAACCTCTGGTTCTGCCTCTTGTAGTCAATAATCAGCTCTTCGATTTTACTGATATTGAGTCACAGGTTGCTGTCGTGGCACCATTCAGCCAGATTTTCAGTCTCCTTCCGAAATACTGATTCATCACCACCTTTCCTTAAGGTTCCTTATAGTGGAGTGAGGATAAGCTCCTCCCAGTGGTGTGGTACATCTCAAATAGCCTCTGACAACAACCAAATCCAGCTCCTGGTTAGCCACCAAACCCAGCAAAACAATTTCTACAGGAGAAGGGACAAAGGTGGGTGGGCTACTGGAGCCTTAAAGCCACTCACTTAGGTCAGATGGGGCTTGTCAACCATGGATGATAGCTCACCTCTGATCTCAGACCTCCACTGTCATGTGGCTACATCCATACATGGGGAGCTATTGGGAGTAAACCCCGAGGAAAAAGCCAGAGCTGGAGTCCATAAGGCAGTCCTACATTGAGTTCAACACTGACTGGCAACTCCTACGATGCTGTTAGTGCCAAACTGTATTGGTCTCTGCTGTTCCTTTGGATTCATCAACATGGAGGGAGGGAACCTGCTGCATGGGCAGTAGCTTGCTGTCTGTACCGTACTGCTCTCCGTACCGTACTGCTCTCCGTACCGCACTGCTGTCTGTACTGTACTGCTCTCCGTACCGTACTGCTGTCTGTACTGTACTGCTCTCCGTACCGTACTGCTCTCCGTACCGCACTGCTGTCTGTACTGTACTGCTCTCCGTACCGTACTGCTGTCTGTACCGTACTGCTCTCCGTACCGTACTGCTCTCCGTACCGTACTGCTGTCTGTACCGTACTGCTGTCTGTACCGTACTGCTCTCTGTACCGTACTGCTGTCTGTACCGTACCGCTGTCTGTACTGTACTGCTCTCCGTACCGTACTGCTGTCTGTACTGTACTGCTGTCTGTACCGTACCGCTGTCTGTACCGTACTGCTCTCCGTACCGTACTGCTCTCCGTACCGTACTGCTCTCTGTACCGTACTGCTGTCTGTACCGTACTGCTCTCTGTACCGTACTGCTGTCTGCACTGTACTGTTCTCCATACCGTACTGCTCTCCGTACCGCACTGCTGTCTGTACTGTACTGCTCTCCGTACCGTACTGCTGTCTGTACCGTACTGCTGTCTGTACTGTACTGCTCTCTGTACCGTACTGCTGTCTGTACTGCTCTCCGTACCGTACTGCTGTCTGTACTGTACTGCTGTCTGTACCGTACCGCTGTCTGTACTGTACTGCTCTCCGTACCGTACTGCTCTCCGTACCGTACTGCTCTCTGTACCGTACTGCTGTCTGTACCGTACTGCTCTCTGTACCGTACTGCTGTCTGCAGTGTACTGTTCTCCGTACCGTACTGTCTGTACTGTACTGCTCTCCGTACCGTACTGCTCTCCGTACCGTACTGCTCTCTGTACCGTACTGCTGTCTGTACCGTACTGCTCTCTGTACCGTACTGCTGTCTGCACTGTACTGTTCTCCGTACCGTACTGCTCTCCGTACCGTACTGTCTGTACTGTACTGCTCTCCGTACCGTACTGCTCTCCATACCGTACTGCTCTCCGTACCGCACTGCTGTCTGTACTGTACTGCTGTCTGTACCGTACCGCTCTCCGTATCGTACCGCTCTCCGTATCGTACCGCTCTCGGTACCGCTGTCTGTACCGTACTGCTGTCCGTACCGTACTGCTGTCCGTACCGTACTGCTCTCGGTACCGTACTGCTGTCTGTACTGTACTGCTCTCCATACCGTACCGCTCTCCGTACCGTACTGCTGTCTGTACTGTACTGCTGTCTGTACTGTACTGCTCTCCGTACCGTACTGCTGTCTGTACTGTACTGCTCTCCGTACCGTACTGCTGTCTGTACCGTACTGCTCTCCATACCGTACTGCTCTCCGTACCGCACTGCTGTCTGTACTGTACTGCTCTCCGTACCGTACTGCTCTCTGTACCGTACTGCTGTCTGCACTGTACTGCTCTCCGTACCTTACTGCTCTCCGTACCGTACTGTCTGTACTGTACTGCTCTCCGTACCGTACTGCTCTCCATACCGTACTGCTCTCCGTACCGCACTGCTGTCTGTACTGTACTGCTGTCTGTACCGTACCGCTCTCCGTATCGTACCGCTCTCCGTATCGTACCGCTCTCGGTACCGCTGTCTGTACCGTACTGCTCTCCGTACCGTACTGCTGTCCGTACCGTACTGCTCTCGGTACCGTATTGCTGTCTGTACTGTACTGCTCTCCGTACCGTACTGCTGTCTGTACTGTACTGCTGTCTGCACCGTACTGCTGTCCGTACCGTACCGCTGTCCGTATCGTACCGCTCTCCGTACCGTACCGCTCTCCGTACCGTACTGCTGTCTGTACTGTACTGCTGTCTGTACTGTACTGCTCTCCGTACCGTACTGCTGTCTGTACTGTACTGCTCTCCGTACCGTACTGCTGTCTGTACCGTACTGCTGTCTGTACCGTACTGTCTGTACTGTACTGCTCTCCATACCGTACTGCTCTCCGTACCGCACTGCTGTCTGTACTGTACTGCTCTCCGTACCGTACTGCTCTCTGTACCGTACTGCTGTCTGCACTGTACTGCTCTCCGTACCTTACTGCTCTCCGTACCGTACTGTCTGTACTGTACTGCTCTCCGTACCGTACTGCTCTCCGTACTGCACTGCTGTCTGTACTGTACTGCTGTCTGTACTGTACTGCTGTCTGTACCGTACCGCTCTCCGTATCGTACCGCTCTCGGTACCGCTGTCTGTACCGTACTGCTCTCCGTACCGTACTGCTGTCCGTACCGTACTGCTCTCGGTACCGTATTGCTGTCTGTACTGTACTGCTCTCCGTACCGTACTGCTGTCTGTACTGTACTGCTGTCTGTACCGTACTGCTGTCTGTACCGTACTGCTGTCCGTACTGTACCGCTGTCCGTATCGTACCGCTCTCCGTACCGTACCGCTCTCCGTACCGTACTGCTGTCTGTACCGTACTGCTGTCTGTACTGTACTGCTCTCCGTACCGTACTGCTGTCTGTACTGTACTGCTCTCCGTACCGTACTGCTGTCTGTACCGTACTGCTGTCTGTACCGTACTGTCTGTACTGTACTGCTCTCCGTACCGTACTGCTCTCCGTACCGCACTGCTGTCCGTACTGTACTGCTCTCCGTACCGTACCGCTGTCCGTATCGTACCGCTGTCCGTATCGTACCGTTCTCCGTATCGTACCGCTCTCCGTACCGTACTGTCCGTATCGTACCGCTCTCCGTATCGTACCGTCTGTACCGTACTGCTCTCGGTACCGTATTGCTGTCTGTACCGTACTGCTCTCCGTACTGTACTGCTGTCCGTACCGTACTGCTGTCCGTACCGTACTACTGTCTGTACTGTACTGCTGTCCGTACCGTACCGCTCTCCGTATCGTACCGCTCTCGGTACCGTATTGCTGTCTGTACCGTACTGCTCTCCGTACCGTACTGCTGTCCGTACCGTACTGCTGTCTGTACTGTACTGCTGTCCGTACCGTACCGCTCTCCGTACCGTACTGCTCTCCGTACCGCACTGCTGTCTGTACCGTACCGCTCTCTGTACCGTACTGCTCTCCGTACCGTACTGTCTGTACTGTACTGCTCTCCATACCGTACTGCTGTCCGTACCGTACTGCTCTCCGTACCGTACCGCTGTCCGTATCGTACCGCTCTCCGTACCGCTGTCTGTACCGTACTGCTCTCGGTACCGTATAGCTGTCTGTACCGTACTGCTCTCCGTACCGTACTGCTCTCGGTACCGTATTGCTGTCTGTACCGTACTGCTCTCCGTACCGTACTGCTCTCCGTACCGCACTGCTGTCTGTACTGTACTGCTCTCCGTACCGTACTGCTGTCTGTACCGTACCGCTGTCCGTACCATACTGCTCTCCGTACCGTACTGCTCTCCGTACCGTACCGCTGTCCGTACCGTACTGCTCTCCGTACCGTACTGCTCTCCGTACCGTACCGCTGTCCGTACCGTACTGCTCTCCGTACCGTACTGCTCTCCGTACCGTACCGCTGTCCGTATCGTACCGCTCTCCGTACCGCTGTCTGTACCGTACTGCTCTCGGTACCGTATTGCTGTCTGTACCGTACTGCTCTCCGTACCGTACTGCTCTCGGTACCGTATTGCTGTCTGTACCGTACTGCTCTCCGTACCGTACTGCTCTCCGTACCGCACTGCTGTCTGTACTGTACTGCTCTCCGTACCGTACTGCTGTCTGTACCGTACTGCTGTCTGTACTGTACTGCTCTCCGTACCGTACTGCTGTCTGTACTGTACTGCTCTCCATACCGTACTGCTCTCCGTACCGCACTGCTGTCTGTACTGTACTGCTCTCCGTACCGTACCGCTGTCCGTATCGTACCGCTCTCCGTATCGTACCGCTCTCCGTACCGTACTGTCCGTATCGTACCGCTCTCCGTATCGTACCGCTCTCCGTATCGTACCGCTCTCCGTACCGTACTGTCTGTACCGTACTGCTCTCGGTACCGTATTGCTGTCTGTACCGTACTGCTCTCCGTACCGTACTGCTGTCCGTACCGTACTGCTGTCCGTACCGTACTACTGTCTGTACCGTACCGCTGTCTGTACCGTACCGCTCTCCGTATCGTACCGCTCTCGGTACCGTATTGCTGTCTGTACCGTACTGCTCTCCGTACCGTACTGCTGTCCGTACCGTACTGCTGTCCATACCGTACCGCTGTCCATACCGTACTACTGTCCGTACCGTACCGCTCTCCATACCGTACTGCTCTCCGTACCGCTGTCCGTACCGTACTGCTCTCCGTACCGTACCGCTCTCCGTACCGTACTGCTCTCCGTACCGCACTGCTCTGTACCGTACTGTCTGTACCGTACTGCTCTCCGTACCGTACTGCTCTCCGTACCGTACTGCTCTCCGTACCGTACCGCTGTCCGTATCGTACCGCTCTCCGTACCGCTGTCTGTACCGTACTGCTCTCGGTACCGTATTGCTGTCTGTACCGTACTGCTGTCCGTACCATACCGCTGTCCGTATCGTACCGCTCTCCGTACCGTACTGCTCTCCGTACCGCTGTCTGTACCGTACCGCTGTCCGTACCGTACCGCTGTCCGTATCGTACCGCTCTCCGTATCGTACCGCTCTCCGTACTGTACTGCTCTCCGTACCGTACTGCTGTCTGTACCGTACTGCTCTCCGTACCGCTGTCCGTATCGTACCGCTCTCCGTACCGTACTGCTCTCCGTACCGCACTGCTGTCTGTACTGTACTGCTCTCCGTACCGCACTGCTGTCTGTACCGTACTGCTGTCCGTACCGTAATGCTGTCCGTACCGTACTGCTGTCCGTACCGTACTGCTGTCTGTACTGTACTGCTCTCCGTACCGTACCGCTCTCCGTATCGTACCGCTCTCCGTACCGTACTGTCCGTATCGTACCGCTCTCCGTACCGTACTGTCTGTACCGTACTGCTCTCGGTACCGTATTGCTGTCTGTACCGTACTGCTCTCCGTACCGTACTGCTGTCCGTACCATACTGCTGTCTGTACCGTACTGCTGTCTGTACCGTACTGCTGTCCGTACTTTACTGCTGTCCGTATCGTACCGCTCTCCGTACCGTACTGCTCTCCGTATCATACCGCTCTCCGTACCGTACTGCTCTCGGTACCGCACTGCTGTCTGTACTGTACTGCTCTCCGTACCGTACTGCTGTCTGTACTGTACTGCTGTCTGTACTGTACTGCTCTCCGTACCGTACCGCTGTCCGTATCGTACTGCTCTCCGTATCATACCGCTCTCCGTACCGTACTGTCCGTATCGTACCGTACTGCTCTCGGTACCGTATTGCTGTCTGTACTGTACTGCTCTCCGTACCGTACTGCTGTCTGTACCGTACTGCTCTCCGTACCGTACTGCTCTCCGTACCGTACTGCTGTCTGTACTGTACTGCTGTCCGTACCGTACTGCTGTCTGTACCGTACTGCTGTCTGTACCGTACTGCTCTCCGTACCGTACTGCTGTCTGTACTGTACTGCTGTCCGTACCGTACCGCTGTCCGTACCGTACTACTGTCCGTACCGCTCTCCGTACCATACTGCTCTCCGTACCGTACTGCTCTCCGTACCGCACTGCTGTCTGTACCGTACCGCTCTCTGTACCGTACTGCTCTCCGTACCGTACTGTCTGTACCGTACTGCTCTCAGTACCTTACTGCTCTCCGTACCTTACTGCTCTCCGTACCGTACTGCTCTCCGTACCGTACCGTTCTCCGTACCGTACCGCTCTCCGTACCGTACCGCTCTCCGTACCGTACTGCTCTCCGTACCGTACCGCTCTCCGTACCGTACTGCTCTCCGTACCGTACTGCTCTCCGTACCGTACCGCTGTCCGTATCGTACCGCTCTCCGTACCGTACTGCTGTCTGTACCGTACTGCTCTCCGTACCGTACTGCTCTCCGTACCGTACTGCTGTCCGTACCGTACTGCTCTCCGTACCGTACTGCTCTCCGTACCGCACTGCTGTCTGTACTGTACTGCTCTCCGTACCGTACTGCTGTCTGTACCGTACTGCTCTCCGTACCGCACCGCTGTCCGTACCGTACCGCTCTCCGTACCGTACCGCTCTCCGTACCGTACCGCTGTCCGTATCGTACCGCTCTCCGTATCGTACCGCTCTCCGTACCGTACTGTCCGTATCGTACCGTACTGCTCTCGGTACCGTATTGCTGTCTGTACTGTACTGCTCTCCGTACCGTACTGCTGTCTGTACCGTACTGCTCTCCGTACCGTACTGCTGTCTGTACTGTACTGCTGTCCGTACCGGACTGCTGTCTGTACCGTACTGCTGTCTGTACCGTACTGCTCTCCGTACCGTACTGCTGTCTGTACTGTACTGCTGTCCGTACCGTACCGCTGTCCGTACCGTACTACTGTCCGTACCGCTCTCCGTACCGTACTGCTCTCCGTACCGCACTGCTGTCTGTACTGTACTGCTCTCCGTACCGTACTGCTGTCTGTACCGTACTGCTGTCTGTACCGTACTGCTCTCCGTACCGCACCGCTGTCCGTACCGTACTGCTCTCCGTACCGTACTGCTCTCCGTACCGTACTGCTGTCTGTACCGTACTGCTGTCTGTACCGTACCGCTCTCCGTACCGTACCGCTGTCCGTACCGTACTGCTCTCCGTACCATACCGCTCTCCGTACCGTACTGCTCTCCGTACCGTACCGCTGTCCGTACCGTACTGCTCTCCGTATCGTACCGCTCTCCGTACCGTACCGCTGTCCGTATCG
Source organism: Mobula hypostoma (assembly GCF_963921235.1). Classification (NCBI taxonomy): domain Eukaryota; kingdom Metazoa; phylum Chordata; class Chondrichthyes; order Myliobatiformes; family Myliobatidae; genus Mobula; species Mobula hypostoma. The sequence goes on along the minus strand of NC_086098.1, from coordinate 117,411,052 downwards.
TACCGCTCTCTGTACCGCTGTCTGTACCGTACTGCTCTCGGTACCATATTGCTGTCTGTACCGTACTGCTCTCCGTACCGCACTGCTGTCTGTACTGTACTGCTCTCCGTACCGTACTGCTGTCTGTACCGTACTGCTGTCTGTACTGTACTGCTCTCCGTACCGCACTGCTGTCTGTATCGTACTGCTCTCCGTACCGTACTGCTCTCCGTACCGCACTGCTGTCCGTACCGTACTGCTCTCCGTACCGTACCGCTGTCCGTACCGCACTGCTGTCCGTACCGTACTGCTCTCCGTACCGTACTGCTCTCCGTACCGTACCGCTGTCCGTATCGTACCGCTCTCCGTACCGCTGTCTGTACCGTACTGCTCTCGGTACCGTATTGCTGTCTGTACCGTACTGCTCTCCGTACCGTACTGCTCTCCGTACCGTACTGCTGTCTGTACCGTACTGCTGTCTGTACTGTACTGCTCTCCGTACCGCACTGCTGTCTGTACCGTACCGCTGTCCGTATTGTACTGCTCTCCGTACCGTACTGCTCTCCGTACCGTACCGCTGTCCGTACCGCTGTCTGTACCGTACTGCTCTCCGTACCGTACCACTGTCCGTACCGTACCGCTCTCCGTACTGTACCGCTCTCCGTACCGTACTGCTGTCCATACTGTACTGCTCTCCGTACCGTACCGCTCTCCGTACCGTACCGCTCTCCGTACCGTACTGCTGTCCATACTGTACTGCTCTCCGTACCGTACTCCGTACCGTACTGCTGTCCATACTGTACTGCTGTCCATACTGTACCGCTCTCCATACCGTACCGCTCTCTGTACTGTACTGCTGTCTGTACCGTACTGCTGTCCGTACCGTACTGCTGTCCGTATCGTACCGCTCTCCGTACCGTACTGCTCTCCGTACCGCTGTCTGTACCGTACTGCTGTCCGTACCGTACCGCTGTCCGTATCGTACCGCTCTCCGTACCGCTGTCCGTATCGTACCGCTCTCCGTACCGTACCGCTCTCCGTACCGTACTGCTCTCCGTACCGCACTGCTGTCTGTACTGTACTGCTCTCCGTACCGTACTGCTGTCTGTACCGTACTGCTGTCTGTACTGTACTGCTCTCCGTACCGTACCGCTGTCCGTATCGTACCGCTCTCCGTATCATACCGCTCTCCGTACCGTACTGTCCGTATCGTACCGTACTGCTCTCGGTACCGTATTGCTGTCTGTACCGTACTGCTCTCCGTACCGTACTGCTGTCTGTACCGTACTGCTGTCTGTACCGTACTGCTCTCCGTACCGTACTGCTGTCTGTACTGTACTGCTGTCCGTACCGTACTGCTCTCGGTACCGTACTGCTGTCTGTACTGTACTGCTGTCCGTACCGTACCGCTGTCCATACCGTACTACTGTCCGTACCGCTCTCCGTACCGTACTGCTCTCCGTACTGCACTGCTGTCTGTACCGTACCGCTCTCTGTACCGTACTGCTCTCCGTACCGTACTGTCTGTACCGTACTGCTCTCAGTACCTTACTGCTCTCCGTACCGTACTGCTGTCCGTACCGTACTGCTCTCCGTACCGTACTGCTCTCCGTACCGCACTGCTGTCTGTACCGTACTGCTCTCCGTACCGTACTGCTGTCTGTACCGTACTGCTGTCTGTACCGTACTGCTCTCCGTACCGCACTGCTGTCCGTACCGTACCGCTGTCCGTATCGTACCGCTCTCCGTACCGTACCGCTCTCCGTACCGTACCGCTCTCCGTACCGTACCGCTGTCCGTACCGTACTGCTCTCCGTACCGTACCGCTCTCCGTACCGTACTGCTCTCCGTACCGTACCGCTGTCCGTACCGTACTGCTCTCCGTACCGTACTGCTCTCCGTACCGTACCGCTGTCCGTATCGTACCGCTCTCCGTACCGCTGTCTGTACCGTACTGCTCTCGGTACCATATTGCTGTCTGTACCGTACTGCTCTCCGTACCGTACTGCTCTCCGTACCGCACTGCTGTCTGTACTGTACTGCTCTCCGTACCGTACTGCTGTCTGTACCGTACTGCTGTCTGTACTGTACTGCTCTCCGTACCGCACTGCTGTCTGTATCATACTGCTCTCCGTACCGTACTGCTCTCCGTACCGCACTGCTGTCCGTACCGTACTGCTCTCCGTACCGTACCGCTGTCCGTACCGCACTGCTGTCCGTACCGTACTGCTCTCCGTACCGTACCGCTGTCCGTACCGTACTGCTGTCCATACTGTACTGCTCTCCGTACCGTACTGCTGCCCATACTGTACTGCTCTCCGTACCGTAGCGCTCTCCGTACCGTACCGCTCTCCGTACCGTACTCCATACCGTACTGCTGTCCATACTGTACTGCTCTCCGTACCGTACTCCGTACCGTACTGCTGTCCATACTGTACTGCTCTCCGTACCGTACCGCTCTCCATACTGCTGTCCATACTGTACCGCTCTCTGTACCGTACCGCTCTCCGTACTGTACCGCTCTCCGTACCGTACTGCTCTCCGTACCGTACTGCTCTCCGTACTGCTGTCCATACTGTACCACTCTCCGTACCGTACCGCTCTCTGTACCATACCGCTCTCCGTACCGTACCGCTCTCCGTACCGTACTGCTGTCCATACTGTACCGCTCTCCGTACCGTACCGCTCTCCGTACTGCTCTCCGTACCGTACCGCTCTCCGTACTGCTGTCCATACTGTACCGCTCTCCGTACCGTACTGCTGTCCGTATCGTACTGCTCTCCGTACCGTACTGCTGTCCGTATCGTACTGCTCTCCGTACTGCTGTCCATACTGTACCGCTCTCCGTACTGCTCTCCGTACCGTACCGCTGTCCGTACCGTACCACTCTCCGTACCGCTCTCCGTACCGTACCGCTCTCCGTACTGCTGTCCATACTGTACTGCTGTCCGTATCGTACTGCTCTCCGTACCGTACTGCTGTGCGTACCGTACCACTCTCCGTACCGCTCTCCGTACCGTACCGCTCTCCGTACTGCTGTCCATACTGTACCGCTCTCCGTATCGTACTGCTCTCCGTACCGTACTGCTGTGCGTATCGTACTGCTCTCCGTACTGCTGTCCATACTGTACCGCTACCGCTGTCCGTACCGTACCGCTCTCCGTACTGCTCTCCGTACCGTACCGCTCTCCGTACCGTACCGCTCTCCGTACCGTACTGCTCTCCGTACCGTACCGCTCTCCGTGCCGCACTGCTGTCCATACTGTACCGCTCTCCGTACTGCTCTCCATACCGTACCGCTCTCCGTACCGTACCGCTCTCCGTACCGCTGTCCGTACTGCTGTCCATACTGTACCGCTCTCCGTCCCGTACCGCTCTCCGTACCGTACCGCTCTCCGTACTGCTGTCCGTATCGTACCGCTCTCCGTACTGCTCTCCGTCCCGTACCGCTCTCCGTATCGTACCGCTCTCCGTACCGTACTACTCTGGTTTGCATACTGGCTTGAGCATTCACTTTGCCTTGAAACATCGACTCTATTCGGGGGAGCATGCTCCTGCTTCACCTCATGGCATTGACAAACACAGGAAGCAACAGTTACCGGTTATAAGCCATTATGCTTGATTGACATGAAGCGTGGCGCCAGGGGTTGCTTCCGGCAGCGGGAGAGATCTCACTGGACAGCTACCGCCTGCTTTAAGCTAGGCAGCCTTCGGTCAAAAAGGTGCTGTTCTGCCAGAGACCGCTTGCCCCATTGTGTGCATGGGGATTAAGTACTATCCGAACTGCAGACCGAAAATGCTGCACCAGGCAAGACAACACCATGAAAGAGACCAGCTCTAAAACTAGGATGTAGGAATGTTCAGACAATGATGACTGGCCTCTCTGATAACTATTTTTAATATTTAATACTTGTAATCCAGGGAGTGTGTCAAATATCACTGTGATGATTGTACGTTCTAGTACCAATTGTTTGGCAACAATAAAGTATAAAGTATAATCTCAAGACATCAGTAATGTCAGGAAGACAGCTGTAATTAATGCACAGCTCAAGAGACTCCACGTGAATACAGCCACCCTCCTGTAGACGCGTCTGGCTGACTAGTCTGACTCAGGAGAAAGAATACACTATTTTTCTGGCGAGGAAGCGGCCCTGACAAGCCCAGAGAGCACGGAGTAGGCTTTGCAGTGGAGAACACATTGTGGAACCAGGGAGCAATGGATCTGAGCGACTTCTTACTCTTTGCCTCAACAGCACTGAAAGTCCAGTTTCTCTTATCAGTTTGTATGCTCCCACACTGTGCTCCATATCTGAGGCAAAGGATAAGATTTATGAGAACCTTGCAGCCACCATCAGGAATACCCCCAGGAAAGAACATTGTTTTCTCCTGGGTGACTTCAATGCCAGAGTGGGTGAGGTGGATGAGGATCATGACTTGTGGTCCTTTGGCATGGGAAAGATGAACAAGAGTGGACAGTGAGTATTGGAGTTCTGCATCTATCATTATCTATGTATCACCAACTCATACTTCCAGATGAAGTTTCAACACACGTTTTACTGGAGACACCCTCACTCCAGATACTGGCACCAGCTGGACTTGATCCTGGTCAGGCAGCGTGCTTTTCACACATTCCTACCATAATGCATACTGCCACTCACTAGTGTGTTGCAAGATCAGACTGCAGTCAAAGAAATTCCATTGCGTTAAACAAGAAAGGAACACTGATATTTGCGTCAACAGGATGTTTCACCAAGACACACTGGAGCAGATTGCTAATGCCTTCAAGAAAGAACTGAACACCCAGCAGCCTGGAAACTCTGCACAGAGAAATTGGTACTTCTGCAGAATACCATCTACCACACAGCCTTAGCTACCTTTGGGAAGAGACCTGGAAAACAAATGTCAGGCTTGAAGCCAAATCCAACGAGATGACTTCCATCATCGAAGCCAAACATGCTGCCCTAGCTGAGTATAAGTATTCCCCAATTGAGAGGAACCTATAGATCCTCAAGGCTGCTGGAAGTAAAGTTCAGCAGACTGCCAGGCACTGTGCTGAGTACTGGATGCAGATCAGTGAAGGTATAGTGACCGCAGCACCAACGGGCCATATCAGGGGTATCAAGAAAGCCCTTGGCCCCTCTCCGAACAAGATGGCTCCCCTCAAATCCATCAGTGTGGAAATAATCACCGACAAGGGTAAACAATTAGAGAGATAGGTAGAAATTTACTCTGACCTCTACTCCCGAGTGAACAGCGTCACCACCTCAGCCCTGGACACCATTGAGTGCGTGCCAGAAATGGAAGAACTGGATGCGGAGCTGACCCTAGAGGAGCTGAGCAAGGCAACAGACAATGATGGGATTCCCCCAAACGTGATCAAGCACTGTATGACTACCTCACTGCATACACTGCATGAAGCCCTTTATCAGTACTGGCAGGAAGGAGCTATACCACAGGATATGGGGGACACCAATATCATTACCCTCCAGAAAAACAAAGGTGAGAGAAGTGACTGTAACAACTACAGGGGCATCTCCCTCTTGAGTATTGTTGACAAAGTCTTCACCTGAGTCTTCTTGGTCCACCTCCAGAAGTTGGCTGTGTACATGTACACAGTGTCACAGAGTAGCTTCCGCTCTGGAAAGGCAACTGTCGACATGACTTTCTCTCTCCACCAACTCCAGGAGAAGTGCAGAGAACAAAGAAGCCTCTCTCCATTGTGTTTATTGATCTCACCAAGGCATTTGACTTGGTTAGCGGAGACAAGCTCTTTCAGATCCACTCTAAGGTAGGCTGCCCACCAAGACTACCAAACATGATCCAGTTTAAGGTGACACTGGTGAAGCACGACGACAACTTGCGTGTATCAAGCACAACAAAATTACTGTATTAATTACACATTCTCTTGGATATGATCACTGCAATCAGTAGCCTATAACTTCCCTTTCAGAGCTGATCTGTTGAACTACTTGTATGACCTTGCATTTTTGTGGTGTGAACTGAAGTCTAGAAGGTGCAGGATAGTTGTGGAGTGAAGTATATGGGTCAAATCATCGTGGTTTGGCCCAGGCATAAGAGCATGGAACGAGCCAATGTTTGGCCATTCTTGGAATGGACTTGGAGGTGATTTGCCACGGCAGAACCTGGTTGAAGCAAGCAGAGGTGATGCAGTGTTGAGGAGGTGGGACCCAGGCCTGGGCCTGTGCATTAGGAAAAACTCAAGGTCTGATCAATTTAAGTGCTGAGTCAAATTTGGAATGGTTGGGTCCGGGCTGAATTGGGGCCCAAGACTGTTTGAAAGCAGCAGGGCCCAGTCCAAGAGCAAGGTTTGGATGATTTAAACACCAGGCCAGATTGGAAAGGTCAGGGTGTCAGAGCTGGTTCAGCTCACAGCTCGATGATGTTTACTCATCACTGTGCTGAACTGAGGCTGTGGCCAGTGCAACTAATGGGCTCCTGAATTGCTTTGAGGTTGTGGACTCACTTTTGTGAACTTCAGTTCTGAATGTTATTTGTTTTTTATTGTTTGCATTTTTTCTTCTGTACATTGACACTTTTTTAAAAAATGAGTTCTATTGTGTTTCTTTGTTTTGTGACAACCTGCAAGGAGACAAATCTCAAGATTGAATACAGTATACATACCTTGAAATCTTTCCCTAACAACCTGGAGGGGACTACACAGTACAATGACAGCTCTTTGGAGCCCTTTGATATAAGCAGTGGCATCAAGCAAGGCTATGTTCCCACCTCAACCCTCTTCAGGATCTTCTCTGCTCTTCTCTTTAGGGACACATTTGGCACTGCAAGAAAAAGGATCCACCTCCACACTAGAAGGCTTTTTAAACATTGCCTGCCCAAGAGCCAAAAGCGAAGAGCACAAGGATATAATCAGATATGCTTTTGCTGATGTTGCGGCAGTCACAACCCACACTCTGCAGCACCTCTGGAACTTGATGGATTATGTCTCCCAGGCCAGCAAGAAATTTGGTCTGACTATCAGGCTGAAAAAGACAAATGCCTTGGGAGAAGATATGGAGACACCACCAATCAGTACCATTGGTAACTACGAACAGGATGTTGTCCATCATCAGTGACGTCGTCTTCTCGGACACAGAAATTGACAAGTGCATCAGGAAGGCTGCAACAGCCCTTGCCTGCCTCACCTCACAAGTCTGTGAGAACTCCAAACTCTCAGCCAAAACAAAAATGGCAGCGTACAACACTTGTGTCACCAGCCCACTCCTGTACTACAGCGAGACCTGGACAGCATATGCTAAACAGGAGAGAAGGCTCAACATCTTCCATTTAAGCCACACACACAAATTACTGGAGGAACTCAGCAGGCCAGATAGCATCTTTGCAAAAATTTAGTCGACTTTTTGGGCCAAGACCCTTTGGCAAGACATTTTGTGTGTTGTTTGGATTTCCAGCATCTGCAGATTTTGTTGTGTTTGTGATTTGACCTTCTATTTAAAGTGCCTTCGTCACATCTTGGCCATTTCCAGGAGGGACAGAGTACCCAATACTAAAATTCTCTCTTGTGCTGGACCCCTCCAGTGTGTACACCCTGCTCAGGCAGCATAGGCTGCACTGGCTGGACCGTGTCTGCCGTATGCTGGATGGCCGCATCCCAAAAGACAACTATGGTGAGCTGGCTTCAGGCAAGAGAACCGCTGGCTGCCTACAACTGTGCAACAAAGATATCTGCAGACGGGACATGGCGGCTCTGGACATCAACACTGAGTCCTGGGATGAATTGCATCTGAATGCACTCAGTAGAAAAACACCCTGAAGTAACACCTCAAGCGGCAGAAGATAAGTGAGCCCATAGAAAAGAATACTTGCAGCTCCAGCAGAGCTGACATCACTTATAGAGGTGACCTTTGCAACAAGAGACTGTTTCTCGTATTGGTCACATCAGCCACAGACAGCACTGCACTAACAACCCAGACAGCTGGGAAACAACATCCATGGTTGACCTCAACCAACAGAGGGCCACCCACCACCTTTGATTTGACCATCAGCAAACTTAAATATGGCATTGGGGGTGAACTTAGCCTCACAGTCATAAGTATAAAGTGAGTAGAGCAAGGGGCTCTATTCAAAGTCTTGGGGTGCACCTCTGCTGATGATGACTGTGGAGGAGATGTTGTTGCCAATCCGACCTGACTGAGATATGCAAGGGTGGAATTTGAGGATCTCATTGCACAAGAAGGTATTGAGGCCTAGGTCTTGGAGCTTGTTGATTAGTTTTGAGGGGACGATGCAGAATTGTAGTCAATGAAGAGCATCCTGATGTATGTATCTTCGCTGCCCAGATGTTTCACAGTTGAGTGAAATTGCATCTACTGTTAGCCTGTTCTGATGGTAGGCAAATTGGAGCAGATCCAAGTCACTCCTCAGGCAGGAATGGATGGGTTTCATGACCAACCTCTCAAAGCACTTCATTACCATGGATGTGAGTGCCACTGGCTGATAGACATGGAAGCATTTGACCCATTCCCCACGTTTCTGAGAGTAGGATCAGAAATGTTGTTAAGTTGTTTGAATTATGGACACTATGATCCCCACATACATACTTTGCTCACCTGTGGAGATGTCCCGCTGATTTCAGCACCTCGGTGTGAGAAGAGAAAAGGGATCTGGACAGTGAGTGCTGGGAACCTGCCTGCATCTTGAACAAAGCAGGGGAGTGCTCAGTTGTAAAGCAATACAGCTCGGATACGTGCCCTTGGACTCAGCTGAATGATTCCATCCCAAACATATTGTCTACCCAGCTAGTCCCAGTTTCTTGTGTTCAGCCCACATTCCTCCAAACCACTCTCTGCTATGTACCTATCCAAGTACTTCTTCTATTAAACTATTATGCCCACCTCAACCACTTCCACTGGCAGCTCATTCCATATACTTACCACCCTCTGTATGGGAAATCTTTGCCCCCTAGGTTTGTACTCGCCTACCCAGCAAGACGACTGCTACCATCCACCTTAATTTTAAACACTTCCATAATGCTGGCCCTTATTCTCCTGTGTTCCAAGGACTGAACATCAAACCTGGTCATTCTCTCACTATAACTCAGGCCTTGTAGGCCTGACAACAACCTTGTAAAATCTTTTCTCCCGTCTTTCCAGTTTAACCATGTCTTTCCTATAATGGGGTGACTAAAACAGAACACAGTACTCCATATGTGGCCTCACCAATGGCTTATGCAACTGAAATAAAATGCCCCATCTCCTATGCTCAATGCCTTGACTGATGTAGGCCAACATTCAAAACACCTTTTTCACCACCCTATCTACCTGTAATGTTGCTTTCAAGGATCTAAGTTAATTGTCTTAAGAATCCACCCCCATCCCTGCAAACAAAAGGATTAATACACTTTGAATTTAACAAGTTTCATGGAGTAGGGCCACTTTGTTCAGGCTGTTGAGTGTAGAATATGCCCCTAAAGTTAAGAAGTTTAAAACTGACAAGAAAATGAGGAGCCAAACTAAAGTGTGATCTGCTTACAGCATTGGGTACCACCAATGAACTCAAGTACTCATTACTCTGAAAGCGTCACATAAGCAAGGTATCTCATTACATGCTGGTGTATATGACAAGAAACTAATCTTAAACTGAATTTAAGTGCCCATCACCTCCACCCTGCTACTCCCACCATTCACCCACGCAAGGGGCAACCTACGATTGAATTTTAACCTAGCAGCCAGTTTGTAAATATTCTCAGGCATGCAAGTGTTTTCCTCAGATATTTCCATGTGAATATGAAGAACAACTTGACAGATTTGGAATTGGACCTGGATGGTTTGCTTTTTAAATTATAAAGGTTCAACTAATGGAGTGAGTTTTAAATAAGCCGTGCCCCTTCCTGATTAAAGTTTAACACAAGAAGCAGGAAACAGATGTTTCAACTCTGATGCAACAATCTCACCATCAACATGTGCTATTGAGAAATTCAGAAACAATGGTAGGTTACAGTAACCAAATATTCAGATGTTGATCAAATGAGGATATATGACGGGTGCTCCCATAATGGACAAATGGTCACAGGATGAATTATCTACTAATCTTAAGGAAAGGTAGAGTTACTGATGAATTTTGGTGGGAGACCATAAGGCAGTACTTTGGTTAGAAATGAGCCAGACCGAAGCAAAATCTAGTAAAGCAAGTCGGCTATGACAGAGCAGCAGAAAGCTTGCAGATTGGTGCAAAGCAGATCCAGGAAGGCTGATGGAATGCTGAGATTTTTTTCCTATAGGTCTGGGGTACAAAAGTAAAGAAGTTTTACTTTTCCTATACAAGGTACTAGTAATGCCACGGAGTACCCTGTACAGTTTTGGTCCACATTTAATGATAGGTGTCATAGAAGGGTCACTGGGATGGAGGAATTGCCAAGTGGTGGGTTAGACGTATGCTCATTAGAACTTAAAAGAATGAGAGGCAATCTTATTGAAGCACGCAATTTTTCTTAGCAGACAGGATGGGGTCAGTCCTGGGAAGGCATTCTCCCTTGTGGGGGAAGAATCTGAATAGGTATACTCTCAATATAAGGTATGCTCATTTAATAGAGTTGTGGAAGAAATTCTTCTCCCAAAGGGTTGTGAATACTTGGGAATTTTTGCTCTAGAAAGCTGTAGAGGCTAGATTCCCCAAAGACATTCAAGGTTGAAATGAGTATTATGGGGATAGAGTGAGAAAGTGAATAATGAAAATTGGATCAGCCATCAGCGGAGGGCCTGAGTGGCTCAATTCTTATGTCCAAGCAATTCAAGCTGAAGGTAGACGAAACAACTACAGGTCCTGACAGTGTTAAATTGATGTAGGGTTTTGGGACCCAGTATAAACAAACAATTACAAACAAGAGACTTTTTTTTCTGGCCCTGATGAAGGGTCTTGACCCAAAACGTCGACTGTTTACTCTTTTCCATAGATGGTGTCTAGCCTGCGCAGTTCCTCCAGCATTTTGTGTGTGTTGACAGTATAGATGTACTCTTTCTTCAATGTGTTTAGCTGTGTGGTAAATCTGTTTCAGCTCTTTCAGTCAAATGCTGCCAAGTTATTATTTTTAATATATCGTGGTGATTTTTAAAGCAAACTGTTTTAAAATTTGGTTTTAAATTCAGCTCAGTTGCATTGGTTCTTGCCAGGTCTCAAAAGACTATAGCATTAATGAAAACCTGGGAGTGAAATAAACACTTCACAAATGAGCAGGACTTTATATGTATTATTTGTTACTGTTTATTAATCTCACTAATTATTGGTTTGATGCAGGGATAGATTTTGTGGCATGTCTGACTTCAGATTAGACTCTTGAGTTTTGTAATTAGCATTTCCTTCCTCTGTTCTCTCTTGTGCTTTATCGAATGTGCCAAAATGAAACATTCCAACTTCTGTTTTTTTTTCAACAATTACAGCCTTTTGATTACTCACTGCATTACCTTTAGGAAGTTATCACATCAAGTCAGGTGTAGTTTACATAGTTAGTAATATCCCAGGATATTACATCAATGGAAAGATAGGTGTACCTGGCCAAGAACAGAGGACGTGTTAATCAACTGGCTGCAGTGTTTACTGACATCTTTAACCTCTTACTTTGGTAGTATGAGGGTCCCATCTGTTTCAAGCAGGCTTCAATCAAACTGGTGCCCAAGAATTTGGTAACTCTCCCTTAATGACTATCACTTACATCAGGGTTGTGGTAACCTTGGTTAATGGTATTGGCCCATGGCATAAAAAGGGTTAGGAACCCCTGACTTTGCATCCACTGTGCTTTGAGAGGTTGGTCACTGCCTCAGGAGTGATTTGTTTCTGCTCCAATTTGCCTACCATCACAACAGGTCAAAAGCAGATGCCATTTCATTGGCTCTTCACTCAGTTCTGCTCCTGGTTGCCCCAGAGACCAGGTCTCTGGCACCAAGTCTGTTGCTGCAACTCAGAAGGGAAGGGGCTGAGGGGGAAGAAGAGGAATGCAATAGTGATAGGGGATTCCATAGTTAGAGGAGTAGACACAAGATTTTAAGGATGGGATAGAGACACCCAGATGGCACAGTATGTTACCTCCCAGGTCCCAGGACTGGGATGTCTTGTATTGGGTCTAAAGAGCATCTGAAAGGGGGAGGGGGAGTAGCTAGAAGTATTGGTGCATATAGGTAGGAAAAGGAATGTGAAGGGAGAATTTAGGGAGCTAGATAGGAAGCTGAAAAGCAGGACCTCCAAGTTAGCCATCTCTGGACTACTGCCTCTGCCACACTCAGGTTAGGGTAAAAATACGATGATTTGGCAGATTAATGTGTGGCTGAGGAAATGGTGCAGGGAGCAAGGTTTCAGATTTCTGGATCATTGGGGATCTCTTCCGGGAAAGGTATGACCTGTACAAAAGGGACAGATTATACCTGAACCCAAGGGGGATCAATATCCTTGCGGGCAGGTTAGCTAGAGCTGCTGGAGCGGGTTTAAACTAATTTGGCAGGAGGATGGGAACTGGAGTGAAAGGGCTGTTGGTTTACAAGCAGAGGCAGTGTGTAGTTAGACTGTCAGGAAGGACAAGCAGATGATAGGGCAAAAGTGCAGTCAGTGGGATGAGTCGCAATGCAAAAGGGGGACAAAATCAAAAAGGGTAATGTAGGATCAGAAGATGTTGGCTCCTTGTGGGTAGAGCTAAGGAATTGCAACTCCTTATTATAGTTGAAATAATGGTGGTATTTTTTCAGGTTTGTTGAAAAAGTCAAATCAAATGAATCTATTTGATATAAGTGTTGAAAGATCTGATGAGAGTTATATACAGGCCTCTGAGTAACCAGATATGAGCTACAAATTACAACAGGAGATAGAAAAGGCATGTCAAAAGGGCAATGTTATAATAGACATGGGGGAATTTCAATATGCAGGTAGATTGGGAAAAATCAGGTTAGTGCTGGATCCCAAGAGAGAATTTGTAAAATGCCTACAAGATGGCTTTTTCAAGAAGCTTATGGTTGAGCCCACTAAGGGATCAGTCATTCTGGATTGGGTGTTGTGTTATGATTTGATTAGGAAGCTTAAGGTAAAGGAACCCTTAAGAGACAGTGATCATAATATGATAAAATTCCCCCTGCAATTTGGCAGGGTGAAGCTAAAGTCAAAAGTATCAGTATTCCAGTGGAGTTAAGGGAATTACAGAGGCATGAGAGAGGAGCTGGCCAAAGCTGATTGGAAGGGGACATTAGCAGTGGCGACAGCAGAGTAGCAATGGCTGGAGTTCGTTGGAGCAATTTGGAAGATGCAGGATAGATATATCCCAAAGAAGTATTGTAAAGCCCGAATGACACAACCATGGCTGATAAGGGAAGTCAATGCCAATGTAAAAGCAAAAGAGAGGGCATATAATAGAGCAAAAATTAGTAGGAAGTTAGATAACCTGGTAAACTTTTAAAAACCAAGAGAAGGCAACGAAAAAAAAGCCATAAGGGAGGAAAATATGAAACACTAAGTTAAGTTAGCCAACAATATAAAAGAGCATAGCACTTTTTTTCAGATTTATATAGAGTATCTGTGAGGTGAGAGTCAAGAGCGGATTGCTGGATGATGATGTCAGGACAAAGGGTCTCGGCCTGAAACAGCCACTGCACCTCTTCCTAGAGATGCTGCCTGACCTGCTGCGTTCACCAGCACTTTGTGTGTGCTGCTTGAATTTCCAGCATCTGCAGATTTCCTCGTGTGAGGCAGAAGAAAGGCCAGTCAGCATTGACCTCAGTGGTTGGGAAGATACAGGAGTTGATTGTTAAGGGTACGGTTTCAGAGTACCTGGAGGCACATGATAAAATAGGCGAATGTCAGGAGAATTGGTGGATGCTGTGTACTTTGATTTTCAGAAGGCCATTGACAAGGTGCTACAGGAGCCTATTAAACAAAATAAGAGTCCATGGTATTACAGGAAAGATATTAGCATGGGTCATGCATTGGCTGATTGGTAGGAGACACTGAGTGGGAATAAAAGCTTTTTTCTGATTGGCTGCTGGTGACTAGTGGAGTGCTGCTGGGGTTGGAGTTGAGACCACTTCTTTTTATGATAGATGGAGGGACAGGTAGTGCAGAAGGAGCAGGGTGGCTGCAGAAGGACTTGGACAGATCTGGAGGATGGGCAAAGAAGCGGCAAATGGAATTTAGTGTCAGGAAGTGTATGGTCATGTACTTTGGTGGAAGGAATAAAAGCATAGATTATTTAAAAAATCCAAGCTGCAAAGGGCCTCGGGAGTCATTGTGCAGGATTGTCTAAAGGTTCATTTGTAGGTTGAGTTAGTGTGAAGAAGATAAATGCAACATTAGCGTTATTTTGAGAGGACAAGAATGTAAAAGCAAGGATGTAATGCTGAGGTTTTATAAGGCCCTGATGAGAAGTTTTGGGCCCCTTATTTAAGAAAGGATGTGCTGATCAAATGGCCTAATTTTGCTCCCATGTCTATGATCTCATATTCTAACGTCTACACAGTGAAGATGCATACATCAGGATACTTTTCATTGACTAGAGTCTTCATTCAGCATTCAACATTATCATCCACTCAAAATTTATCAATATGCTCCGAGACCTAGTCCTTGATATCTGCTTGTGCAACTGGATCAATTTCCTCACTTGCAGATGTTGTCAGATTGACATCTCCTCCACAATCTCCATCAGCATAGGAGCATCACAAGGCCGTGTGCTTATCCCCCTGAACTACTCGCTTTATATTTATGACTAAGAGTCCAATTACAGCTTCAATGCCATATTTAAATTTGCTGACATCACCACTGTTGTTTGCTGAATCAAAGATGATAACAAATCAGCATATAGGAGGGAGATTGAAAATCTGGTGGAATGGTGCCACAACAACCACCTCTCATTCAATGCCAGCAAAACCAAAGAGCTGATTATTAATGAAAAGAGGAAGAAAATGAGTGTGTGTCCTCACAGGAATCAGAGGTGGAGAGAGTCAGTAATTCCTGGGTGTTTGCATGTTCAAGGATTTACCCTGTGACCAGTACGTAAATGCCACATCAAAGGCAGGATGGCAGCGCTTCTATGTTCTTACACAGATTCAGCATGCATTCTGAAACCTTGATAAACATCAGTGTGTCTAGTGCAGGGCAACCTGACTGCTACGGAAACACCAATGCCCAAGAATGGAAAATATTACAAAAAGTGGTGGATGCAGCCCAGTCCATCACAGGAAAAGCTTTCCCTATCATTGAGCACATCTACAAGGAGTGCTGACAAAAGCAAACATCATCTATCATCAAGGACCCTATCATTCAGGCCATGATCTTGTCTTGCTCCCATTGGGAAGGTTAGTTTCCACACTGCCGGTTTCAGGAACAGTTATTACCCTTCAACCATTAGGCTCCTGAACCAACATGGATAACTTCACTCATCTCGACACTGAAGTGACTATTGAACCCCATCTCTGGACTCTACAAGTTATGTTCTCAGTTTTATTTATTATTTCAACTTTGTATTTGTACAGTGTATCTTTTGCACATTGCTTGTCATTGATTCTATTGTATTGCATTGTTCTACTGTGAATCTGTGAATACTTACAAGAAAATGAAGCTCGGAATAGTATATGGTGACATATACGTACTCCTGACAATAAATTTACTTTGAAAATCCCAGCCTAGAGAACAAAGCTTTCATCCCTTGTAGAGTCAGCAGTTATCTTTTTCTAGCAATTATTGCCCATCCCAGAATAATACAAATCGTATTCAAAACCCCTCAGTAATTCCAATGACCTCTGCAAACTTGATTCAGCAATTGCAAAATGGACTCCAGTAAAACACAGAACTTCTCTGTCTCCAGGATTTAGTCTCACCTTGATGGGAAGCAGTTCGCATCTGTGCCTGAACTGATTACTGTATCTGAGCAGGGCAGATCTTACCACAGCAGTGTAAATCCTACAATCAGATATGAACTTAGGAGAACAAGATTTAACATTCTAACAGGGACACGGTTATATAAACATCGAGGGGCTGATCAGCGAGTCTGCAGACCAACACAAATATTGGTCAAGTTGTGGACAGAGAGGAATGTTTTCAAATGATTCAGCAGGATATAGACCAGTAGGAAATGTGCGCAGAGAAATGGCAAATGTAGTATGATTTGGGCAAGTATAAAGTTTTGCACATTGGGAAGTAAAATATAAGAGGAAATTGTATTCAGTGTTGAGGTAAGTGGAGCTATCCACACTGACAAGTGGTGTGCGAGTCCATAACTTTCTTAAAGTGACAATGTGAATAGATAGGGTGGTAAAGAAGGTATACAGTATACTAGCCTTTATTGTTCAGGGTGATTATTATAAAAGTTGAGAAGTCATATTGCGGCAGTATTATACTGCCACAAATGGAGTAATATGTGCAGTTGTGATTGCCGCATTACAGGAAGAAGATGGCATTGGAGAGGGTGCAGAAGAGGTTTACAAGAATATTGTCTGGGTTAAAGAATATTGCTAAAAGCAAACGTTGAACAAACTTGGATTATTTCCTCTGGTGTGTTGGAGCTGACCTGATTGAGGTACATAAAATAATGAGAAGCATAGAGAGGGTAGGTAGTTCCCCCGCCCCCGCACCAAAAGAAAGATGAGAGGAAGAAAGTTTAAAGCATTATTTATGTGGCAATTTTTTTTTTACAGAGTAGATGGTGCCTGGAACACACTGCCAGGGAGGTGGTAGAAGCAGATATGATTTTTAAAAAATGTCTGATACATTTAGACAAGACACATGGACAGGCAGAGAATAGAGGGATATAGACCACTTGCAATTAAAATTGGTATCATGCTCAGCTGTGTTCTGGGTCTGATTTCCTTTAAAAATTCCAAACATTTTAATTGAATTTAAATTCTTCAACCTCTGGATCAATGTTCCAAATGTATGGCTCCTGCCCTACGAACCATACCCATTATTTAGCCACTACCTTAAACGTACATGTCTTACTTTATATGTGAAACAGGCTTTAATCTGCCCTTATCTAGAGGTAGTACATCTGTTCATCATGTGCTGACCGTTCTGTATTTAACATACGTATGCGTGTTTTATCAGAATCACTTTATGTGAAACGTACTAGAATTGATTGTGGTTCAGAGCCAAACATAAACACAGGACAATACAATAACAGAGAACACAATAGCAACCAGCAACTTTCAGTTGTGCAAACTGCCATAAGCAATCAACAATGAGCAGAACAGTCATATGTGCAAATGTAAATAATTAAACTTAAATAATGGCACATACTCCAACTCCCTACTTATTATTCATCTGAACTGGCCAGTCTTCAGGCTCTCGTACTGCTGTACATCCTGCCCCTGCACATTTATCCCTCTTGTCCAACCCCAAGTCACACATCACCAACTAATACTGTAAAATTTGGTGTTACAAGTCCACCTGTGGTCATTGCTAATGACACTCCCAGAGATAACATTCTGGTAACTTTAGTTTAAATACCTTTGGCATTCTAATTTTAAAAACCTTTTTCAAAATTTCCTTTTTCAAAATTCTTGTTTAATCTTTTCCTTCCTTCTGTCCTTCTATTACAGCTTCTGAATAAAAATAAAATGAAAGTGAATCCATTCATTGCTGCTCTTTCCCAAATCCCCAATTCTCTCTAATATCCAGATACCTAACAATATCTGTTTTGAATGACCTCAGTATCCGAGCTTCCAGTTATCTGGGAGAGGGAATTCTAAAGATTCTCCACCATCTTCTTAACAAAAATTATTCTTACCTCAGTCCCCCATAGCCTACTCCTTATTTTGTAAGTGTGAACCTTGGTTGTAGACTCCACAGCTGGGGGAAAATTGCCCTTCCAAAACCTACTCTGGAGTTCTCTAAATTTTTTCAAAATTCCACTACGGCCATCTCCCCTTGTTCCAAACTCCAGAGAATAGAGGTACAGCCCACTCATGTGTCATACCTGAGAATAGAGGTACAGCCCACTCATGTGTCATACCTGAGAATAGAGGTACAGCCCACTGATGTGACATACCTGGGAATAGAGGTACAGCCCACTCATGTGACATACCTGAGAATAGAGGTACAGCCCACTCATTTGACATACCTGAGAATAGAGGTACAGCCCACTCATGTGTCATACCTGAGAATAGAGGTACAGCCCACTCATGTGACATACCAGAGAATAGAGGTACAGCCCACTCATGTGACATACCAGAGAATAGAGGTACAGCCCACTCATGTGTCATACCTGAGAATAGAGGTACAGCCCACTGATGTGACATACCTGGGAATAGAGGTACAGCCCACTCATGTGACATACCTGAGAATAGAGGTACAGCCCACTCATGTGACATACCTGAGAATAGAGGTACAGCCCACTCATGTGACATACCTGAGAATAGAGGTACAGCCCACTCATGTGACATACCTGAGAATAGAGGTACAGCCCACTCATTTGACATACCTGAGAATAGAGGTACAGCCCACTCATGTGTCATACCTGAGAATAGAGGTACAGCCCACTCATGTGACATACCTGAGAATAGAGGTACAGCCCACTCATGTGATATACCTGAGAATAGAGGTACAGCCCACTCATGTGACATACCTGAGAATAGAGGTACAGCCCACTCATGTGACATACCTGAGAATAGAGGTACAGCCCACTCATGTGACATACCTGGCCCCAGGAACCTATCTGGTGAACCTTGGCTGGCCCCCTCTATGGTAACTGTACCTTTTTAAAATTCAGTTCCACAATACACCAGGTGTGGTTTCACCAAGCTGAATATAGTTGAACTAAGAGTTTTTAAAAAAAAAACTTTTGTACCAAATTGCAATAAAGGCCAAAGAACAGCTGATCCTTCTAATTATTTGATGTACCTTGCTTGTTAGTTTTAACAAACTTAAACAGCAGGTCAAGCAGCATCTGTGGAGAGAGAAACAGTAAACAATTCACTCAAACTTTTCTTCAGTTTTGGGAAACTTATGGAATACAGGCTGGGAGTGAGGTTACTCCTGATGCGGTGTGTGCCCCTCTCAGAGTGGAGGAAGTGGTCACTCCCACTCTGGCTTGAATACTCAGTGGATCATGGAGCCATGTCTGAGCCTGACTGTCAGCAGGACTAGGATAAGTTCCAGGAGCACATGGTGGTCAAGAATCTCTGCCGTAGCTTTATTTAATGTCCCATTTAAATAAACCAGGATCCTCATACAAAGCAACAACTTCTTCCTTACCACCATCAGGTTCTTGAGCCGATCTGAACAATCCTAACACTAAGTTAGATTGTATTTCTTTTTCTCTCTCAACTAGTACTAATGCCATTATGCATATTTTGTTGTGTAAGTTATGTGTAATTTATGTTGAGTTTATGTAAATTTATTTGTCATGTTTGAATGTAGGAAACTACTTTTCATGTTGTTTACATCTGGGTGTGTGTGTGTGTGTGTGTGTGTGTGTGTGTGTGTGTGTGTGTGTGTGTGTGTGTGTGTGCGCGCGCGCCTGTGCCTATGACAGTAAACTTGAACTTGAGGGGCCTCATGCTGGGCAGGTAAGAGGGAGGGTGAGCAGCCAGATGTCGTGGTCCATGTAGGGACCAATGATGTGGGAGGGAAGAGTGAGGAGGTCCTGAGAGGTGAGTTTAGGGACTTTAGGCGCCAAGTTAAAGGACAGGTCCTCCAGGATAGTAATCTCAGGATTGCTACCAGTGCCACGTGCAGGCGGGTTTAGAAATAGTAAGATAGCACAGATCAACACGTGGCTGAAGACATGGTGCAGGAGGGAGGGCTTCAGGTTTATAGATAATTGGGCAGTTTTCCAGGGAAGGTGGGACCTATTCCGACGGGACGGTTTACATCTGAACTGGAGGAGGACAAATATTCTTGCAGGTAGGTTCGCTAGAGAGGCTCCAGTGGATTTAAACTAGATACAAAAGGGGAGGGGAACCAGAGTGTAGCAACAGATGTAGGGGAGAAGGAAGAAAAAGAAAATAGTAAAGTTGTTTGCACTGTTAGTGATAAGCAGAGAGTAAGAGGTGGGAACTCTCTTAAATGCATTTATTTTAATACAAGGAGCATTATAAGAAAGGTGGATGAGCTTAGAGCATGGATTGATACCTGGAAGTATGATGTTGTAGCTATTAGTGAAACATGGTTACAGGAGGGGATTGATTGGCAACTAAATATTCCTGGAATTCGTTGCTTCAGGTGTGATAGAATCGGAGGGGTGTTGCATCGCTTGTCAGAGAAAATATAACAGCAGTGCTCTGGCAGGATAGACTAGAGGACTCGTCTAGGGAGGCTATTTGGGTGGAATTGAGGAATGGGAAGGGTATAGTAACACTTATAGGGGTGTATTATAGACCACCTAATGAGCAAGAAGTGGAGGAGCAAATTTGTAAGGAGATAGCAGATATTTGTAGTAAGCACAAGGTTGTGATCATGGGAGATTTTAATTTTCCACACATGGACTCAGAAGCCCATACTGTAAAAGGGCTGGATGGTCTGGAGTTTGTAAAATGTGTGCAGGATAGTTTTTTTTTGCAGCACTACATAGAGGTACCAACTAGAGAAGGGGCAGTGTTGGATCTCCTGTTAGGGAATGAGATAGGTCAGACGACGGAGGTATGTGTTGGGGAGCACTTCGGGTCCAGTGATCATAATGCCATTAGATTCAATATAATTATGGAGAAGGATAGGTCTGGACCCAGGGTTGAGATTTTTGATTGGAGAAAGGCTAACTTTGAGGAGATGTGAAAGGATTTAGAAGGAGTGGATTGGGACAAATTGTTTTATGGGAAGGATGTAATGGAGAAATGGAGGTCATTTAAAGGTGAAATTTTGAGGGTACAGAATCTTTATGTTCCTGTTAGGTTGAAGGGAAAGGTTAAAAGTTTGAGAGAGCCATGGTTTTCAAGGGATATTGGAAACTTGGTTCAGAAAAAGAGAGATATCTACAATAAATATAGGCAGCATGGAGTAAATGAGGTGCATGAGGAATATAAAGAATGTAAAAAGAATCTTAAGAAAAGAAATTAGAAAAGCTAAAAGAAGATACGAGATTGTTTTGGCAAGTAAGGCGAAAATAAATCCAAAGGGTTTCTACAGTTATATTAATAGCAAAAGGATAGTGAGGGATAAACATAGAAACATAGAAAATAGGTGCAGGAGTAGGCCATTCGGCCCTTCGAGCCTGCACCGCCATTTATTATGATCATGGCTAATCATCCAACTCAGAACCCCGCCCCAGCCTTCCCTCCATACCCCCTGATCCCCGTAGCCACAAGGGCCATATCTAACTCCCTCTTAAATATAGCTAATGAACTGGCCTCAACTGTTTCCTGTGGCAGAGAATTCCACAGATTCACCACTCTCTGTGTGAAGAAGTTTTTCCTAATCTCGGTCCTAAAAGGCTTCCCCTCTATCCTCAAACTGTGGCCCCTCGTTCTGGACTTCTCCAACATCGGGAACAACCTTCCTGCATCTAGCCTGTCCAATCCCTTTAGGATCTTATACGTTTCAATCAGATCCCCCCTCAATCTTCTAAATTCCAACGAGTACAAGCCCAGTTCATCCAGTCTTTCTTCATATGAAAGTCCTGCCATCCCAGGAATCAATCTGGTGAACCTTCTTTGTACTCCCTCTATGGCAAGAATGTCTTTCCTCAGATTAGGGGACCAAAACTGCACACAATACTCCAGGTGTGGTCCTTGTACAACTGCAGTAGTACCTCCCTGCTCCTGTACTCGAATCCTCTCGCTATAAATGCCAGCATACCATTCGCCTTTTTCACCGCCTGCTGTACCTGCATGCCCACTTTCAATGACTGGTGTATAATGACACCCAGGTCTCGTTGCACCTCCCCTTTTCCTAATCGGCCACCATTCAGATAATAATCTGTTTTCCTATTTTTGCCACCAAAGTGGATAACTTCACATTTATCCACATTAAATTGCATCTGCCATGAATTTGCCCACTCACCCAACCTATCCAAGTCACCCTGCATCCTCTTAGCATCCTCCTCACAGCTAACACTGCCACCCAGCTTCGTGTCATCTGCAAACTTGGAGATGCTGCATTTAATTCCCTCATCCAAGTCATTAATATATATTGTAAACAACTGGGGTCCCAGCACTGAGCCTTGCGGTACCCCACTAGTCACCACCTGCCATTCTGAAAAGGTCCCGTTTATTCCCACTCTTTGCTTCCTGTCTGCTAACCAATTCTCCACCCACACCAATACCTTACCCCCAATACCGTGTGCCTTAAGTTTGCACACTACTCTCCTGTGTGGGACCTTGTCAAAAGCCTTTTGAAAATCCAAATATACCACATCCACTGGTTCTTCCCTATCCACTCTACTAGTTACATCCTCAAAAAATTCTATGAGATTCGTCAGACATGATTTTCCTTTCACAAATCCATGCTGACTTTGTCCGATCATTTTACCGCTTTCCAAATGTGCTGTTATCACATCCTTGATAACTGACTCCAGCAGTTTCCCCACCACCGACGTTAGGCTAACCGGTCTATAATTTCCCGGTTTCTCTCTCCCTCCTTTTTTAAAAAGTGGAGTTACATTAGCCACCCTCCAATCCTCAGGAACTAGTCCAAAATCTAACGAGTTTTGAAAAATTATCACTAATGCATCCACTATTTCTTGGGCTACTTCCTTAAGCACTCTAGGATGCAGACCATCTGGCCCTGGGGATTTATCTGCCTTCAATCCCTTCAATTTACCTAACACCACTTCCCTACTAACATGTATTTCGCTCAGTTCCTCCATCTCACTGGACCCTCTGTCCCCTACTATTTCTGGAAGATTATTTATGTCCTCCTTAGTGAAGACAGAACCAAAGTAGTTATTCCATTGGTCTGCCATGTCTTTGCTCCCCATAATCAATTCACCTGTTTCTGTCTGCAGGGGACCTACATTTGTCTTTACCAGTCTTTTCCTTTTTACGTATCTATAAAAGCTTTTACAGTCTGTTTTTATGTTCCCTGCCAGCTTTCTCTCATAATCTTTTTTCCCCTTCCTAATTAAGCCCTTTGTCCTCCTCTGCTGAACTCTGAATTTCTCCCAGTCCTCAGGTGAGCCACTTTCTCTGGCTAATTTGTATGCTTCTTCTTTGGAATTGATACTATCCCTAATTTCTCTTGTCAGCCACGGGTGCACTACCTTCCTTGATTTATTCTTTTGCCAAACTGGGGTGAACAATTGTTGTAGTTCATCCATGCAACCTTTAAATGCTTGCCATTGCATATCCGCCGTCAATCCTTTAAGTGTCATTTGCCAGTCTATCTTAGCTAATTCACGTCTCATACCTTCAAAGTTACCCCTCTTTAAGTTCAGAACCTTTGTTTCTGAATTAACTATGTCACTCTCCATCTTAATAAAGAATTCCACCATATTATGGTCACTCTTACCCAAGGGGCCTCTCACGACAAGATTGCTAATTAACCCTTCCTCATTGCTCAAAACCCAGTCCAGAATAGCCTGCTGTCTAGTTGGTTCCTTGACATGTTGGTTGAAAAAACCATCCTGCATACATTCCAAGAAATCCTCTTCCTCAGCACCTTTACCAATTTGGTTCACCCAATCTACATGTAGATTGAAGTCACCCATAACTGCTGTTCCTTTATTGCACACATTTCTAATTTCCTGTTTAATACCATCACCGACCTCACTACTACTGTTAGGTGGCCTGTACACAACTCCCACCAGCGTCTTCTGCCCCTTAGTGTTACGCAGCTCTACCCATATCGATAAACTTGGACCCTTGGAGAACCAGAGTGGACAGCTATGTGTGGAATCAAAAGAGATGGGGGAGATTTTGAACAATTTCTTTTCTTCGGTATTCACTAAGGAGAAGGATATTGAATTGTGTAAGGTAAGAGAAACAGATAGGGAAGTTATGGAAACTATGATGATTAAAGAAGAGGAAGTACTGGCACTTTTAAGGAATATAAAAGTGGATAAGTCTCTGGGTCCTGACAGGATATTCCCTAGGACCTTGAGGGAAGTTAGTGTAGAAATAGCAGGGGCTCTGAGAGAAATATTTCAAATGTCATTAGAAACGGGCGTGGTGCAAAAGGATTGGCGTATTGCTAATGTTGTTCCATTGTTTAAACAGTAGAGTAAACCTAGCAATTATCGGCCTGTGAGTTTGATGTCAGTGGTGGGTAAATTGATGGAAAGTATTCTTAGAGATGGTATATATAATCATCTGGATAGACAGGGTCTGATTAGGAACAGTCAACATGGATTTGTGCGTGGAACGTCATGCTTGACAAATTTTATTGAATTTTTTGAAGAGGTTACTGGGAAAGTTGAAGAGGGTAAAGTGGTGGATGTTGTCTACATGGACTTCAGTAAGGCCTTTGACAAGTTCCACACAGAAGGTGTGTGTTAAGAAGGTTCAATCATTAGGTATTAATATTGAAGTAGTAAAATGAATGTGTGGGCACGTGGCCAAGTGGTTAAGGCATTGGACTAACTACCTGAAGGTCGTGAGTTCGAGCCCCCAGCCGAGGGAATGTGTTGTGTCCTTGAGTAAGGCACTTAATCGCACATTGCTCTGTGACGACACTGGTGCCAAGCTGTATGAGTCCTAATGCCCTTCCCTTGGACAACATCGGTGTCGTGGAGAGGGGAGATTTGCAGCATGGACAACTGCTGGTCTTCCATACAACATTGCCCAGGCCTGTGCCTGAGAGAGTGAAGACTTTCCAGGCACAGATCCATGGTTTCGCAAGACTAACGGATGCCTTTATTTAGTGAAATGGATTCAGCAGTGGCTGGATGGGAGACGCCAGGGAGTAGTGGTGGATATCTGTTTGTCAGATTGGAGGCCGGTGACTAGTGGTGTGCCTCAGGGATCTGTACTGGGTCCAATGTTGTTTGTCATATACATTAATGATCTGGATGATGGGGTGGTAAATTGGATTAGTAAGTATGCAGATGATACTAAGATAGGTGCTGTTGTGGATAATGAAGTAGGTCTTCAAAGTTTGCAGAGATTTTGGCCAGTTAGAAGAGTGGGCTGAAAGATGGCAGATGGAGTTTAATGCTGATAAATGTGAGATGCTACATTTTGGTAGGACTAATCAAAATAGGACATACATGGTAAATGGTAGGGCATTGAAGAATGCAGTAGAACAGAGGGATCTAGGAATAATGGTGCATAGTTCCCTGAAGGTGGAATCTCATGTGGATAAGGTGGTGAAGAAAGCTTTTGGTATGCTGGCCTTTATTAATCAGAGCATTGAGTATAGGAGTTGGGATGTAATGTTGAAATTGTACAAGGCATTGGTAAGGCCAAATTTGGAGTATTGTGTACAGTTCTGGTCACTGAATTATAGGAAAGATGTCAACAAAATAGAGAGAGTAGAGAGAAGATTTACCAGAACGTTATCTGGATTTCAGCACCTAAGTTACAGAGAAAGGTTGAACAAGTTGGGTCTTTATTCTTCGGAGCGTAGAAGGTTGAGGGGGGAACTTAACAGAGGTATTTAAAATTATGAAGGGGATAGACAGAGTTGATGTGGATAGGCTTTCTCCATTGAGAGTGGGAGAGATTCAAACAAGAGGACATGAGTTGAGAGTTAAAGGGCAAAAGTTTAGGGGTAACATGAGGGGGAACTTCTTTACTCAGAGAGTGGTAACTGTGTGGAACGAGCTTCCAGCAGAAGTGGTAGAGGCAGGTTCAATATTGTCATTTAAAGTAAAATTGGTCAGCTATATGGACAGGAAAGGAATGGAGGGTTATGGGCTGAGTGCAGGTCGGTGGGACTAGGTGAGAATAAGCGTTCGGCACGGACTAGAAGGGCCAAGATGGCCTGTTTCCATGCTGTAATTGTTATATGGTTATATGGTATTTGGTTCCCCTCCTGTACAGAGACTCTTCAGAGGTGAACAGAAAATGTGTCCAAAGATACCTGCCAGCACACTGAAGTGATTCTGAGTCAAGATCCACACTCCCAGGGCACTGAGAAGTGAAAAGGTTTCTCCATGAAAGCCAAGTAACTGGAGTTCCAGGAACAGCAACTTCCACCCAGAATCCAAAATGACCTCCTGGAATTTGGAGAGGGACAGAGAAATGTAACTGTGGGGTCTAAATATCCAATTTCAATTTCCCCCGGGATTAATAAAGTATGACTATGACTAAAGTGGTCTCTCTAATACACTGAAAAAGGTTCATCAAATTGAATCCAAGGACCTTTTGGATGGTGGTGTGAAGAAAATAAATGCTTAACAACAGAAGGCAGGTAGCTTCCTGTATCCAAAAGCAAGTGGGTCTGATTCACAAGGGACAGTACACAGCTGCTGAGGAGGAAGATGAGAAACACTGTGACTAACAACAGAGATTAGAGGATTAACTTTATTAGAGGAAACACCAGGCTCAGTATTGTACAACCCAGGGTATTCAGAGGAAACAGAGGCCCTGAGCAGATGCAATGCCTGAGTGGCTATAGAACAGCTCCAGATTCCTCATACCCTTGTGGTGAATACACCCCAGAATTTTGGAGACCGAGCTGCACATCGAACATTACAGGCCCTTCAGCCCACAAAGTTGTGCTGACCTATATAAAGCTACCCCGTGTTCCATCTAACCCCTCCCTTCTACAAAGTCCATAACCCTCCAGTTTCCTTACATCCATGTGCTTATCTGAAATAACCTTACATCTATTTGGATTCCGTAGATGCTTGCTAGACTCTTCGGTGACTCACCAAATATCCTCAAACTCCTAATTAAGTAGAGCTCCTGGTGTACCTTCTTCAGGATTGCATAAATGTGCTAGGCCCAAGATAGATTCTCTGAGATGTTGATGCCCAGGAACTTGAAGCTGTTACCCTTCATACCTCTGACCCCTTAATGAGGCCTGGTGTGTGTTTGCCCAACTTCCCTTTTCCTTGAGTCCACAATCAATTTCCTGCTCTTACTGACATTTAGTGTGAGGTTGAGGTTGTTGTTGTGACACCTCTCATTTGGCTGATCAATCTCACGCCTGTATAGCTCCTCAGCATCAGAGATTCTGCGAACAACAGTGGTGTCATCAATTAATTACATATGGTGTTTAAGCTATGTCTAGCCACACAATCATGAGCATAGAGAGAGTAGTAAAATGGGCTAAGCATGCATCCTTGAGGTGCACCTGTCAGCAAGTCAAAGATATTTTTACTGATCCACACCAACTATTGTCTCCCAATAAGTTCAGGATCCAGTTGGAGGAAGCCATAGAGACCAGGCTTTGAAGGCCAAGGCATACTCCCTGCATTATAACTGGGAGTGCGGAGGGGAGATGGTCAGTATAAAGGGGTAAAGGGTGGGGTGAAGAGACTCACAGGTGATAGATGGAAAAGGCTGATGGGAAGATGGAGTCAGGTGGAGAAGCGATAGAGAAGAACAAGTTACCTGAAATTTGACAATTCAGTGTTCACTGCGTCTGTTTGTAGACTACTCAGTCAGAATTTGAAGTTTATTCCTGTGTTGAGTCTCATCTTGGCAGTGGAAGAGGAAGAGGATGGACAGGTCGGTGTGGGAACAAGAAGCAGAATTAAAATAGCTGGCAATCAGGAACTCCAGAGTGCACTACAGCCACTGTGGGCCAGTGGTGGAGGGAGTCAACGATGAGGGCAATGGATGGAATACCAATTAAGCAGGCTGGTGGAACTATAATATGTAGACTTTCAAAAAATATATATACACACAGGATCAGAGTGATAATTAGCCCTCAATTACTGCTGGATCCTCAAGTATTCACCATTTTCATCAATGACTTGCATCAATGGTACATGGCTTTTCCTGCAAGGCAGGATAATGGCAATTTTAATCAAGTTTCATTTAGCTTACTACATCCATCAAGTGTTCCATACATTGTTGAATGATTTTTATGTGGTCTTTGTGCTTTATATTCTGCCTAAGTAGCATACAACCCAGCCTCATGAACAATGAAGTCTCCCAATTTCTGGCAACTGCACCCTCTGTATCCCCTTTATCCCTCCTCATTAACATGGTCCCCCATCATGTCCCTTTCCCTCTGCCGCCCATCTATCTGCCCATTACCCAAACACTCTGTCTGGTTCCACCCCCCAATTCCTTGTTTCCATCTTCCTTTCCTGTCAGACTCTATCTTCAACCCCTTGTCACTCCCAATTATCACCTCAGCTTGTCTCACCTTCCCCTTTTTCCCCCTTATCTGGATCTATAACCTACCAGCTCTTGCTCCACCCTTTCCCTCCTTTTAACACCAACCATCTCCCCTTTTCAGTCCAGATGACGTGTCTCAACCCAAAATGTCAACTGTCCATTTCTCCCTAGATGTTGGCTGACCCATTGATTTTTTTTCTAGGTTAAGCTTCAAGTTCTTAACACTGAATATTACCAATATCCTCTCCTAGTCCAACCACCTAGATGCCATGCACAAGAAATCTCACCAATTACTCTGCGTCCTCAGGAGGCAAAGGAAATTTGGCACATCCCATCAAATCTTCTCAATTTTTATTGATGCATCATAAAAAGCATCTGCTCTGGATGCTTTTGTTGGTATAGTAACTACTCTGTCTGTGACGACCAGAAACTGTAGTGTTGTGGACACAGCTCAACATGTAATGGAAACCAGTCTCCCTTCCATGGACTGTTTACTGTCACTGTACCTTGGGACAATAGTAACAAATAGGGAAGAGTTTCATCAAGCTATTTTTTGCAAAACCAACAATTGTAACTACAACTAGAAGGTGGAAATTCAAAATGCACAATTTTACAATGTCTCAGAGTTGTGGTTGAGGATTAGTTTGGATGGTTGGTTTTGGATCTGTTAATCTTGGCCTTGGAAAAATACTCTCATTGTAAACTCATAATAAACACTTCTCCGAGGTCGAGCATCCCAGACATGAGACTGCAATTAAGAATATAACTCTTAAGTCAGGCTAAGTATGATGAAAGGTCTCTGGGTTGAAATGTTAACAACTTTTCTCTCTACTGATGCTGTCTGACCTGGTGACAATTTCCATCATTCCTATACTTACAGTTTAATCCTTTTTGGGATAACAGTGGTGTTCTGAATTCTCTGGGTACAGGCACCAGACATGGAAATAAAACAAACTACTTAGAAGCAACACACATAGAAGTTGCTGGTGAATGCAGCAGGCCAGGCAGCATCCCTAGGAAGAGGTACAGTCAACGTTTCGGGTTGAGACCCTTCGTCAGGACTAACTGAAGGAAGAGCTAGTAAGAGATTTGAAAGTGGGAGGGGGAGGGGGAGATCTGAAATGATAGAAGACAGGAGGGGGAGGGATGGAGCCAAGAGCTGGACAGGTGATAGGCAAAAGGGGATATGAGAGGATCATGGGACAGGAGGCCCAGGGAGAAGGAAAAGGGGGGTGGGGAAAAAACCCAGAGGATGGACAAGGAGTATAGTCAGAGGGACAGAGGGAGAAAAAGGAGAGAGAGAGAAAGAATGTGTGTATATAAATAAATAACGGATGGTGTCGAGGGGGAGGTGGGGCATTAGCGGAAGTTTGAGAAGTCAATGTTCATGCCATCAGGTTGGAGGCTACCCAGACGGAATATAAGGTGTTGTTCCTCCAACCTGAGTGTGGCTTCATCTTTACAGTAGAGGAGGCTGTGGATAGACATATCAGAATGGGAATGGGATGTGCAATTAAAATGTGTGGCTCACCAGCAACTTTGATGTGTGTTGCTTGATTTTCCAGCATCTGCAGAATTCCTTGTATTTGCGGTCGTAGAAGCTACCTTGTTTTTTTTTGCAGAAAAGATAATATTGCTGAGATAAAAGACAAATGAAGAAACACTCAGCAGGTCAGGCAACAGCTGCAGAGAAACAAGGGGTGAGGTTTCCAGATCAATGACTTCCCAGCATTATCTCGGTTATTTCTGATTTACAGCACCTGCAGCCTTTTACCTTTCAACACTAGTTTTGCCAAGCTCTGCAGTTAGCATAAGTTGCTTGGATTGATTTCTAAGATGAGAAGGCTACCCGCAGAGCAGAATGAGTGAGATCGATCTAAATCCATTGACAGTAGATGCGATCTCAATGTAGAATACAGAAAGAAGCAAGGAGAAAAGATAGCTGGGCCAAGGAGAAATTGTTTTGCAAGGTTGTAGAATTCTCTGGCTCGGAGCTGTGGATATCCAATCGTTAGTGATTTATTCGAGGTCAAGATCAAAAGATCCACAACCAAAAATATTGTAGATGCTGGAAACCTTAAGAAAAAAACAACAAAATGTTGGAAACACAGTAAGTCAGGGGGGATCTTTGGGGAGGGAAACAGGGTCAACATTTCAGATATAGGATGCTGATATGGAATTCAGAAAATTATTGCAAACTGTAAGAGGTAATAAGGACAAATCTCAGATATAAAAAGGAGAAAGAAATTCAAATATGGGCTATAAGTCCAACCGAATGATTAAATTCAATGTTGAGGTCTGAATACTAATGTACTGAGTCAGAAGATGATGCGTTCTTCCTCAAGCCAACAGCACTGAAGTGTTCTGCACTGTCAACAGTATGTGGATTAGACATTAAACTAAGCCCTTTTCACATTAACAGTGAGATACAATGGCATTATTTTCCCCAATGTTAATTGAGTTCAATTAACCCTATGGTTACTTGGCATTTCTAGAATTACTGTCGTCTTAGCAAAACTCTTGGGTAGATTGCCAGGAAGAACGAATTTTTTGTGCACCAGTTCTGTGAGAACCATGATAGCTGAAGAGTTCATCAAGAGATTCCTGTTGGCAAACAATAGCACTTTTTAAAGCAATGCATGGGTTATGAAGTACTCTTGGAGAACAACATGTTCTTTTATTATAATGAGGACTTTCCACAATTTGCTGACTGGAAATTAGCAGGAATTTCCCAAGAACCCAGAAGGTGACTGGATCCGTGTAACAAACTCCAGAGGAAATCTGTTCATGTGTTCAATAGTACAATGCAGATATTAGACATAGGAAGACATTCTCAAGAAGATCTAATGTTTAATTTTATTCCATTCGATCAAAAAAATTAGCACATAAGAAATTTTAAAATGTAACGTAACAATGATACAAACAGAATTGTAAATCTAAAGAACAGATTCAGAAGCATGTAAATGTGAAATATGTTGATACATTTTGTTCATTTCACCAGAGCAAGAAACCACCTTGAACTCTTCTGACAAGAGAGTTACCTATGGAATTTTGTGCAAATCAATTTGGCAGTCAAAAATCAAAAATACAAAACAAATTCGATCACATTGGAGATGAGGAATAGAGAGCAAATAACATTGTCTTGTGGCTGGAGACAAGCCTCAGATTCACTGCACAAATGAAGCAATTCTACTTGGAGTTCATATTTATACACAAGCAACTCCATGCTGTCCTGTTACTACCTAGGTTTCCACTGGGATCTTCCATACACTAGAGCTCTGCAGTGAAGAGCAATCACCTGAGCTGTCACTGCAAAGTCTTGGTCTCTGTGGCTCTAACACTTCTGTTGTCTTGAGTCCACAGCTGATCTATGATTCTCCTCACCATGTAACCCTGAAAGTTCCACAGCTTTCACTCAGGAGAAGGGAGCTCTGCACAAATCTAGTCCCATCTCTACCAGTTTTGTTTAAATTGTAATTCACCTGCACAATATCTAAAGGCAAAATGCAACTCCAAAACACAATCCTTAATGTACAAAGTGATCGTTTTCTGATTTTGGAGTGACTCAAGGCAGGTTCCAGCACCAGCACATTTATACAGAACTTCATTTGATTACAAGACATTGAGAGAAGCAAAATCCTTTCCACCACAGGCACTGGTTAGTTTATACAGTTCAGATCGTGGCACGGGGTGTTAGTGTTATGAGGGAAGTGAATTTCCATCCATTGTCACGGAACAAAGCTAAGTTCAGGGAAACAGTTGAAAAAGCTTGAGCTTTTGTGAGAACCATCTCTACTTCCCCAGCCTACAGATAGTCAGGAAGTGAGATGAGAAAATGAAAGGTTTTCATTTCCATCCTCTATTCTCACCTGTGAAAACACATACTACTAACCTTGGATGTTTTACTTCAGTCAGTTCTGTACTGTGGCTTCAAATGTATTACTGCAAATTAGCTGAAACATTTTCAATGCATTTTCATTTTGTATATACCTTTTACATAAACCTCTTGGAGCTTGCACATTTAAAATGCTAATTATTTTCACTCCTTTCTGGCTATTGAGCAGGTAGCAACTCTTCTGAAGGGTCATATAACCAGAAAGATATTTTAAACAAATACAGGTACAGTACACCAAATCCATAATATAACCCAATCCAGTAAAGGCTGATGTGTCATACAAAATAATAAGCGTCAAAGAAACATGATTATCCCCACAGGCACTCAGAGGGCAGCAGACACAGTGCTCACAGAAACAAGCAGCAGCAAAATTACTCTGGAGACTGAAGGACTCAATTAGTGTTTTGGGGATGTCAGTAGTGAGCACTGAACTTGTTCCCCTGGGCAATGCAGAGGACACTTGTCTTAAGGAAGCCAGAGAGCCTGGAGTTAACATTAGCCCAATGAAATAGCCTGTGGATGATACAATTTTCAGGCAATTCCTGAGGTGTGGACTTCGCTCTATTCTTTGAGCACAAAGACTACATTCTCACTTTTCCAGCAATAACCCACATAGAAAAGTGATTTTTAAGATTTCTTAAATTTTTATTAAAAAGATCTAAACACTGGATTGCAAGGACTTGCTCATTCCCTTATTTGCTGCCAGTTATTTTTTTTAAAGGAAGGGATTTGCATTGTCAACATTTTTACGTGAGGGTGAGCTAGCAGATTTTTAAAAAAATGAGCAGCACAAAATCCCAAGATACAGGATAAAATAAATTTTGCAGGCACTGAGATGGGAGCATCCTCTTGGAATGGTCTACTCCACCAATGCCAACCTCACAGTCAGTTGTCTGTCAATTTCTCTGTGGCTACACTGGCTTTAAGCAGTTCATTTGTCAAATGAATGTACACCATAAGATTCAAGTATGTTCCACGTAAACCATTAACATTAGTACCTTTTAAAAGTTAATTAAATATTAAAGCCTAGTTAACACTCAACTTCACATAGCATCCCAAGAGTAAACATTCTACACCAAGGAGTGCACAGAACTGATCGAGCAAAACGTATTTCAAAGTAACTGCGGTTGTGAGACAGTTGACAACACAACACAGGAGACAAATGATGCGGAAGACAGACCAACCTTTTCGCTCATTACTTCAATTACTCAGCAACATGATTAGTTTTTAAAAACTCCAGCTCCCATCTAACATGGAACCATTGTTGAAAGCCTGATTCTACATGAACAGGTTGGGTGCTAAGTCTGCGATAAAATGGCCCTTGCAGCTTCAAAATAATCCACTGATGTAAAGGTCCAAGTCATTCAAATACCTGAACATAATGGCACGACGACCAGGGCCCATATTCAATCAGCAGATTACCCAACCTGTTCCCTGCCCCACCCTGGCTGGCACCATGGCCTGCAGAGCTACCCTGAAAAGGACTATTGGGCATAATACTCAAAGAAGAGTTTCAGATTACAGCTCTCTTGTTACAAGAGGAAAATCAGATAGCTGGAGCCATGGAAACAATCTTGAGTCTTCAAGATAATAATCCAGTGGAATAAGGAATCAGTTTATGATTTAGGCATTGAACAGCAGCTGAACCTTGATGTGCCATTTCTCACAGTGGTAGGGCATACAATTGTGCACAGTGTGTAACTGGTCCTGGCTCTGGGAGGTCAAGCCCCTTTGTGATTTAGGGCAAAGAGCAAAAGGCAAGGTAAAGTATACAAGATAACAACCTCAATCACCTAATATTTGTCAGGATCTCCATGTAATCTACTTTAGTATCTGAGAATGAAGAAATAATGAATGTTTTAAAGGAAATAAACTGCCCTGTTAAAAATAGTTTTTTTTTGCACTGACAGTATATATGTGCAATATAACAGGATTTTTATCCCTCTATAGATCACAGTGAAAAAAACTTTCATAACCACTTTGTATTAAAAAAAAGCGGCTATTTTCATTCTACCAAAAGAAAATCTCTCAGCTTCCCTACAACATCCACTGCATTATCTATCTAACAATAACAATTTGTAGAACTTTTAACTAAATTCATTGGGTTTCACATTATCTAGATCACAGAGATACAACTGTTATCCCAGCACAACCGCTGACCAGGGCTGGTGACTATTACCTACTTGGTGATGATCAGAGACGTCAAGGCCCTCAACATAGAAATCAAAGACTCAATAAACTATTCCCGCAGCAGTTTAAGCAATTTTGCTTTTGAAATTTTGATAGTATTTTCAAATGTAAATTATAAAGAACAGTGACAACCTTGAAAACATTTGTACATGATATTCGATTTTAATCTGCAACACTAGTTGGGAGAATTTAAACACAAATTATCCTGTTTGTGATACCCACACTGGAAATGGAACAAGCTTTACCTGGATGTCTACAAATATTCTTGAAGCAATTCAGTTTTGGAGACATCAATCCCATTGTTTGGCAAATAGAATTCAATTCTGGAAGCAGGCACACAGCACCAAGGTGAGATGAGATTAATAAAGGTGTCTGAATCTGCAACCAAGCCAAGGTGTTGATGGGCAAGGTAGGTGTTTCAGAAGGTGCAAACTCTACAGCATCTGAAATCCCAGATGCCTGCATCAGTCCCAGCTACCACTGCTCTGGATTTGGCCCTGTCCGATTAGCAGGACAATCAGGAGTTACAGAGTTGGGGGTTGGTGGAAAGGCACGCATTTCAAAGAACTGCAGGAAAAAATAACACTGTCACTCCAACTGAGGAAGCAGGAAGCTTGCATTGGGATAAAGACCAAAAACACCTCCTTCCTCAATGGGTGGCAGAGCCCTGAGAGCTGAACTATTCCTCTCCTGCAAAAGAGGCACAACTTCCACTGGTCTAACAATGTGTGTGGATCAAAAGTCCCTTGGTAACCCTGGTACATCTACAGGTACTGTATGGACAGGGTGGTTGTTCAGTAGCGAGTAGTTTTAGTGGGGCACAGAGTTGCTGAGAGATATTACAATACCTTTAACCCACTTTCCACTTCAGCAACCAGTTTGGGAGTTGTCAGCTTTTGAGAAAGGGCAGGTCAACGACCACTCACCAACTCAAATGCTATCTGACACAACAGACACTTACCACTTCATATGGTCAAAGAAGCAACAATTCTTCAAATTAGTTGATGAACTGGACAAAGGAAAGTAGGTACTTTGTCATGGGAGCAAGGTGAAAATGGCAACACCTTAACTTGTTGTGATCAGTCTCAAGAAAACCATGGGACTAGGGTTGAGAAAGATCTTCCCCTCAAGTATTTTCTTCCTTCCACACTTTGCTTTAGAATACATCTGCTTGTTGGAACATACGGAAATGAACACAATTGCACCACAGACATTCTCAAAGGGTATCTTTTCCAGGATTAGAAGATGTGGTAAAACTAGATGCAAGTGGATTTATTATTAGATTATACAGATGGCAGCACATGGGCTCACCCCGTCCTATCCTTACCCTCAGATACTTGCAAAGGCAACCAGATGGCTACTTAACATGACTGAATATTGCTTGGCAAAGTGGGATGAAACATCAGGTCACAGCCAATTTTGATATACCAAAGAATTAAATCTCGACATGCACAAGAACTCAGGGAAGGAACAATTACAGACACTGCACTGAGAACTTACATCATTAGTTGGATTGACAGACAAGTCTTCGATTTGGTAAAGCATTATCACAATAATAAACTAAGGAAGGCATCTCTGTATCCTTAAACCCTGTGATCTGCCATTGGTTTGAATAGTAGAAAAATAACAGATAATCCCTGGGCACCCTTACAATAGAGCACATTCCCACATTGCATCTTCCTACATGTAGAAACTATATAGTTACCTGTCTCCAAGATCTGTGCTCAAACTACAACCCACCTCCTAGAGGAAAAAAAACAAAAAAAAACAACTGTTGTGCAAATTCTTCTTTCAAGTGATGATACTTTCCAGACACTGTGATTCAGTTTCAACAAACATCAGAATCTTTGCATAATATTACAGTAACTCTCTTCCTCCAAGAAGATAGAAAAAGCGGCAAGCAGTGAGGGGAATAAAAAGAAAAGCACAACGGTATGAGGCTGCCTGCAAAATCTCGGACTGCAGCACAAGGTGGGCTTCCATCCTCCCTCCCTCCCACCTGCTCTCCCACTCCTCACTGGGTCTTTGTCATTTTCTCATCACCCTCTCACTGTCATCAGTCATCACATTAGGCGTAGAAGGGCCAGTTTCATTCAGCATGTCGTCTATGCAGTGTTGGATTTGCTCAGCTCCTGTCTGATTGCTGTGAACAAAAAGGCAAGCTTACATTAGTATCTTCACCATTTCAGTAGCAGGCCGGATTCTTTAGCACAATGTCTGGCTTTCAGCTAGTGTGCTTCCTGTGTATTTATGTAACATCCCACAAACCAACCAACTCCCAGGGCAGCAAGTCCACCAGCTGCAAGGGCACTATGTGTAGTCTGCCCTCTGGCATAGAGATGAGACAGAACCAATCACATTCCCAGCTCCAGCAATGACTGGACAGCCACTAGTATATCAACACAAGTGTGATTACTTTATGCTTTGGGTGCTTTGCTGTTGCTTGGTGGATGGTGAGCGCTGATGTTTTTTGTTGAAGTGTTGGAGTCTTTGGGGTTCTCTTTTTTTTTTGTCATTTATTCTTTTTGGGTTCTATGAAAAACGGAGGCACCTCCTCCCTTATTAGGTAGTCTGCTACCTTATTAGGTAGTAATGTTGTATACCGGGTGAAACGCAAAGTCTTTGGGGTAACTGCAAGTCTATGTCTTTGCTGTTGCTCTGCTCACGATTGAGTGCTCAGCGGCAGGTGCTGTTGCTTTTTTTTTGCCTGTGGGGGGTGGGGGAGATTGTTGCTTGCTGCCGCTTGCACGCAGGAGGGAGGGAAGCAAGCTAGGGGGGCCTTTGGGGTTCTAACAGTTAACTGTCGTTCATTCTTTGGGGTACTCCTCTGTTTTCGTGGATGTTTGTGAAGAAAAAGCAATTCAGGATGTATATTGCATACATTAAATTGGACCTTTGAACCTCTTCTGTTCTTTGTGGATGTCTGCAAAGACAAGTATTTCAGGTTGTATACTGATTGAACCAGTCCTCAATGGAGCTGGTGTGGGGGAAGGGTTCCATTCGGTTCCCCCATAGAACTGGTGGGACAGGTTGCACCTAGAAAAGCACCAATATCCTCACAGAGGGGTTTATTCATTCTTCTCAGGAGGATTTAAGTTAAGGTGGCAGGGAACAGGAACCAGGGATCAGTGAGAGGAAGGATCCTGGGGAAGGTAAAAGTTAGATGAAGTAAGCCTGAAAGAAATGGCAGGCAAAGCAAGGTTAATGAGCATGGTGGGGCTCAAGAGTTGAAATGCATTTACTTCAATGCAAAGAGTATAACAGCAAGGCAAGTGTGCTTAGGGCCTGGATTAATACATGGAACTACAATGTGGTGGCCATCACAGAGACTGTGAGAGACAGGCAGAACTGGCAGCTCAGCAATCCAGGATTTGATATTTCAAAAGGATGTAGAAGAGCTAGGGGAGGTGAATTACTGATTAGCGAGAATATCAGTGCCACTTAGAGGACATCTTGGAGGGTTCATCCAGTGAGGTAATATGGGTAGAACTCAGACATGAGGAATGTCGTCCTGACCACAGTTGGCACATTTGTAATAGGTGGGTTTTGTTCAATGCTCCAGTTCCTTTACACATACCAAGGACATTAGTAGGTTAATTGGTCACAGTAACTTTCCCCTTGTGTAGATCAATGGTGAAATCTGAGAAGCAGTTGATAGAAAACATGGAAAATTAAAAGTGGGATTAAGGCAAGAAGATGGATGGCTGATGATCAGTACAGACTCAACTGGCCAATTTTTGTGCTGTACTGTATCCGTGACAAGGAATGCCAGGATTTGACTCAAAACAAAAATTCAGTAAATGCTGAAAATCTGAAATAAAAACAGTGACTTGAAGTCAAGTTTATTGTTATTTAACTATATACATGTATGTAACATATATAACCATATGATGTATATTGAAATGAGACGTTTCTTCGAACCAGGGTGTAAGGCACCGTAGTACACATAACACACAATAACTTATGAAGGTTTGGATAAAATCTAAAGATAAGTAACAAACTGAAGGGCATTAATTTTAAATATCGGAAGGCACGGAACGGATTAACCAGCCACTCTTCGAATATGATGCAGCCGGGAGTTCAGAAGACTAATGGCCCAGGGGATAAAACTGTTTCCCCTCCTGAACATTCTTGTTTTTATGCATCGTAATCTCCCGCCCGATGGCAGAAAGTCAAAGAGGGTGCTGGATGGATGGGTGGGATGGTTAATAATACTAGGGGCCGCATGTGCGCAGTGCTCCTGATAAGTGTCCCCGATGGATGGTAGGAGACCCCTATGATCCTCTCAGCTGTTCTCACAGTCATTTGTAGGGACTTCTGGTCTGATGGGCGACTGCTCCCATTCTAGATGGAGCTGCGACTTGTCAGGATGCTCTCAATGGTGCTCCTGTAAAATACAGTTAAGATGGGGGGCGCGGAGGAGCCTTGCTTGCCTCAGTGGAGGCGCTGCTGTGCCTTCTTGTTCAGGGTGGTGATATTAAGGGACCAGATGAGGTCACCTGTGATATGAACTCCCAGGAACTTGGTACATTTAACTCTTTCCAGGAAGGAGCCATATATTCGTAGAGGGGGAAGGTTTGCACCTTCCTGAAGTCCACAATGATTCCTTTGTTTTCTCCACATTCAGGCTCAGGTTGTTATTCGCACACCAATCCACCAGCCACTCCACTTCCTCTCTGTACTCCATCTGGTCATTGTTCTTGATAAAGCCAATCACTGTTGTGTCATCCACAAACGATGAGACAGTCTGAGCTGGATCCTGTGACAGTCATACATCTGCAGTGAGTTCAGCACACAGATTTGAGGAGTGCCAGTGCTCAGCGTACTGGGATAAGAGATGTTGCTGCCCACATGGACTGACTGTGTGGCCTTCCTGTTTAGAAGTACAGTGTCCAGTTGCAGAGGGAGGTGTTGAGACCCAGCGAGGACAGTTTCCCCACCAGTCTCTGGGGTATGATGGTATTGAATGCTGAACTAAAGTCAATGAACTGCAGTCTGGCATATGAGACCCCATTTTCCGGGTGGGTCAGGGCAGAGGCTATTGCATCATCAGTGGATCGACTTGAGCGATAAGTAAACTGGAAAGGGTCCAATGTAGCCGGACGAAAGGCTTTAATGTGCTCCATGACCAACTACTCCAAGCATTTTATAATAGCCAATGTTAATGCCACCAGAAGATAGTCGATAGGTTACTGAGGTCTTCTTTGGCACTGGAATGATGGTGGCTGCCTTGAAAACTGAGGGGACAATGGATTGTTCCAGGCAGATGTAGAATATATCTGTTAGCTGGGTTGCATGGTCTTTCAGAACCTGACCTGATATATTATCAGGCCCTGCAGCTTTGCGTGGGTTGACTCTGGCCAGGGTCTTCCTCACCTCAGCTTCAGCCAAACAGTAATCCAATCACAAACAACCTGTACTATACCTGTACTTTACCTGGACTATACCTGTACTATACCTCGTCCCACCTTGTTATTTATAAAAATGCCATCTCTTCTCTCAATTCCTCTGGTTCCACCACATCTGCTCTCACGTTAAGGCTTTTCATTCCAGAATGAAGGAGATGTCGTCCTTTTTCAAAGAAAGGGGCTTCCCTCCCTCCATTATCAACACTGCCCTCAACCGC
This sequence comes from Mobula hypostoma, assembly GCF_963921235.1. Lineage (NCBI taxonomy): Eukaryota > Metazoa > Chordata > Chondrichthyes > Myliobatiformes > Myliobatidae > Mobula > Mobula hypostoma. The sequence continues at coordinate 117,371,256 of NC_086098.1, read as the reverse complement.
ATCTTTTCCATTTCACACACATCTGCTCTTACCCCATCCTTCTGCCACCCTACCAAAGATAGGGTTCCTTGTCCTCACCTACTTGTTCCCAATGTTGGGGAAGTTTGTTCCTGATGTTGGGGAAGTCCAGAACGAGGGGTCACAGTTTGAGGATAAAGGGGAAGCCTTTTAGGACCGAGATGAGGAAAAACTTCTTCACACAGAGAGTGGTGAATCTGTGGAATTCTCTGCCACAGGAAACAATTGAGGCCAGTTCATTGGCTATATTTAAGAGGGAGTTAGATATGGCCCTTGTGGCTAAAGGGATCAGTGGGTATGGAGGGAAGGCTGGTACAGGGTTCTGAGTTGGATGATCAGCCATGATCGTACTGAATGGCGGTGCAGGCTTGAAGGGCCAAATGGCCTACTCCTGCACCTATTTTCTATGCTTCTATGTTACCATGCCACCAGCCTCCATGTACAGCACATAATTCTCCAAAACTTCCGCCACTTCCAATGGGATCCCACAAATGAGAACATCTATCCCTCACCCCCACTTTCTGCTTTCTGCAGGGATCACTCCCTACGTAACTCCCTTGTCCATTCGTCCCTCCCCACTGATCTCCCTCCTGGCACTTATTCTCACAAGTGGAAAAAGTGCTACACCTGCCCCTACACCTCCTCCCTCACTATCATTCAGGGCGCTAAGCAGTTCTTCCAACTGAGGCGACACTTCATCTGAGAGTCTGTTGGGGTTATATACTGTGTCTGGTGCCTCCTGTATATCAGTGAGACCCGACATAGATTGGGAGACCGCTTCGCTGAGCACCTATCCTCTGTCCACCAGAAAAAGAAGAATCTCCCAGTGGCTACCCATTTTAATTCTACTTCCCATTCTGATATGTTCATCCATAGCCTCCTCCACTGTCAGGATAAGGCCACACTTAGGTTGGAGGAACAACACCTTATATTCCGCTTTGATAGCCTCCAACCCAACGACATGAACATCGATTTCTCAAACGTCCGGTAATGCTCCCAGCAGTTTCAGCATAACATCACAAATTTAAAGATTAAATGAAAGGCACAAAATAAGGGCTGATTTAAGTGTATTGTTTTAATATGACTGGACAACAGAATAAGTTGAAGAGATGGGTGGTGGAGAGGTTATACAATAAAATTAGTTCGGAGGTGATGTAGGATGCTGCTCTCAGTTCTAAGCTGTTGAGAGCTTGGATCCAGTCAAGCAGAATGTTACAGGCTGACAGAACCAAGGCAGGTAAATGAAAGTCAGACTCTAATAGCCTGCATCTGAGTGAACAGAATAAACTCAGCTGAGTATGCCCCTGTTCTCATTACTTCTCAGGCATGGATTTATTTTGGAGTTGCAAAGTCTGAGGGTTAAACCAAATAACAATAAGCCCATCAGCCTAATTGGAGATCCTTTGGATACTTTATGATACCACAATTTGAGGCAAAATTATCTGTAAGAACTTGGATTATTAAATGACAGCCAACATAGATTTGTTAGACAATTTACCTGCCAAATTTGATTGAGTTATTTGATTAAATACAGGTGAGAATGGATAAATGTAGGACAACTGTTGTGCTTGGATGCTTGAAAATTTAATGAACAGTGATAATGACCAGAAGACAAGCAGGGGAGCATGGATGAATCACATTTATTAATGTTGGAGTGAATGTCTCTTGCAGGGTCAGCACTTTGTGTCTACCTCTGAACGGAGAGACAACGAAGAGGCAACCACGATGGTGTAGGTATACAGTAAACGTAAGGAGGACAGATTTAGGAACCACATGAGGTTTTGGCTATGAAACTGGTGAAATTCTCCAGTTTCCATCACAATATTTAAACTTGACCACCTACGATTCCGGATAGCAGATAAGTACCTTAGCTACAATGTTGTAATGCGCAGTGATGACAGTCATATATCTGTGCAGCCCAGGCACCAGAGTTAATGTCAATGCTTCAGTAACATGGGATAATATGTACAGGGCATACTTTCAAAGGTGAAGACAAGACAAAACCTGGGAATATTGCAAACCACATAATAGCTGTGGATTTCAGCAGGACAGATTGATGTGAAGTTTACACTAAATGGTAGCAAATATTAGGGATCAGTAATCTAGATTAAAAAAAAGAAAATATTAGACACACTCCAAAAAAATGTGCAGCATCTGGGGCGGGATAGAAACAGAGTAGCAGGGCTTTGCCTCATCAGAGCTTTGGAGAGGACGAAGGTAAATTAGATTCAAAACTCTTTTTTTCTCCAATTTAAGAATAGTGGGTATGATTACAAGGGGAGTTTTCTGCTCTGGCTGTCAGATGTGGGATATCTGGGAAACTTCCAGCCTCCCTGATGGCTGCATCTGCACCAGGTGCGTCGGCTTATAAGGGGAAGTGAGGAGGTGATTGATAGGAACTACAGGCAGATAGTCGCACCAGGGCACAGGTGACAGTTAAGTTGGTAACTCTCAGGAGAAGGAAGGCAGAGCATCAGGTAGTGGAAAGCAACCCTGTGGCTGTCCCCCTTAACAATAAGATTCCATTTTGAGGGAGGGAGGTGGGGGCGTGGCACTACTAATCAGGGGTAGTGTCAAGGCTGCAAAAAAGGAGGAAGTCAGTGTGGCTGGAAGTCAGAAACAGGAAGAGGGCAATAACTCTACTGGGTGCTTTTTTTTTAATATAGACCCCCCCCCCAATAGTAACAGAGACATCTTGGAGCAGATAGGGAGGCAGATTCTGGAACAGTGCAATAATAGTAGGGTTGTTGTGAAGGGAGATTTTAACTTTCCTAATAGTGACTGGCTCCTCCTTAGTGCAAGGGGTTTAGATGGGGTGGAGTTTGTTAGGTGTGTCCAGGAAGGTTTCCTGACACAATATGTAGATAAGCCAACTAGAGGAGAGGCTGTACTTGATCTGGTATTGGGAAATGAGCTTGGTCAGGTATCAGATCTCTCAGTGGGAAAGCATTTTGGAGGTAGTGATCACAACTCTATCTCCTTTACCATAGAGCTGGAGAGGGATAGGAGCAGACAATTTGGGAAAACATTTAATTGGGGTAGGGGGAAATATGATACTATTAGGCAGGAACTTAGGAGCATAAACTGGGAACAGATGTCCTCAGGGAAATGCACAGCAGAAATTTGACAAGCGTTCAGGGAACATTTGCATGGCATTCTGCTTAGGCATGTTCCATCAAGGCAGGGAAAGGATGGTAGGGTACAAAGGATGTGGAAAATCTAGTTAAAAAGAAAAAAGCTTACGAAAGGTTCAAGAAACTAGGTACTGATAGAGTTCTAGAAAATTACAAGGTTACAGGAAGGAGCTGAAAGAATGAAATTAGGAGAGTTAGAAGGGACCGTGAGAAGGCCTTGGCGAGCAGGATTAAGGATGCTGTCCAAGTTGCATGCCATCTTGGACAATGTCTCCCATCCACTACATAATGTACTGGGTGGGCACAGGAGTACATTCAGTCAGAGACTCATTCCACCGAGATGCAACACAGAGTGTCATAGGAAGTCATTCCTGCCTGTGGCCATCAAACTTTACAACTCCTCCCTTGGAGGGTCAGACACCCTGAGCCAATAGGCTAGTCCTGGACTTATTTCCTGGCATAATTTACATATCACTGTTTAACTATTATGGTTTTATTACTATTTAATTATTTATGGTGCAACTGTAACAAAAACCAATTTCCCCCGGGATCAATAAAGTATGACTATGACTAAAACCCCAAGGCATTCTGCAAGTACGTGAAGAGCAAGAGGATGAGCCGTGTGAGAATAGGACCAATCAGGAGCGATGGTGGAAATGTGTGCATGGAGTTGGAGGAGGTAGCGGAGGTACTTAATGAATACTTTGCTTCAGTATTCACCAAAGAAAAGGACCGTGGCGATTGTAGGGATGACTTACAGTGGACTGAAATGCTTGAGTGTATAAACATTAAGAAAGAGGATGTGCTGGAGCTTTTGAAAAGCATTAAGTTAGATAAGTCACAAACAAGAGAAAATCTGTAGATACTGGAAATCCGAGCAACACACATAAAATGGAGGAACTCAGCAGGCCAGGCAGCATTTATGGAAAAAAGTACAGTAGACGTTGTGGGCTGAAAACATTTGGCAGGACAGTTAGATAAGTCACTGGGACCAGATGAGATATACCCAGGCTACTGTGGGAAGTGAGGGAGGAGATTGCTGAGCCTCTGGCGATCATCTTTACATCATCAATGGGGACAGGAGAAGTACCAGAGGACTGGAAGGTTGCAAATGTCGCTCCCTTGTTCAAGAAAGGGAGTAGAGATAACCCAGGAAATTATAGACCACTGAGTCTTACTTCAGTGCTGGGCAAGTTGTTGGAGAAGATCCTGAGAGACAGGATTTATAAGCATTTGGAGAGACATAATGTGATTAGTGATAGTCAGCATGGCTTTGTCAAGGGCAAGTCAAGCCTTTCGAGCCTGATTGAATTCTTCGAGGATGTAACAAAACACATTGATGAAGGTAGAGTAGTGGATGCAGTGTATATGGATTTCAGTGAGGCATTTGATAAGGTTCCTCATGCCAGGCTCGTTCAGGAAGTAAGGAGGCATGGGATCCAAGGCGACCTTGCTTTGTGGATCCAGAATTGGCTTGCCCACAGAAGGCAAAGGGTGGTTGTAGATGGTTCATATTCTACATGGAAGTCGGTGATCAGTGGTGTTCCACAGTTATCTTCTGGGACCCCTCCTCTTTGTGATTTTTATAAATTACCTGGATGAAGAAGTGGAAGGGTGGGTTAGTAAATTTGCTGATGACACAAAGGTTGAGGGGGTTGTGGATAGTCTGGAGGGTTGTCAGATGTTACAGTGGGACATCAGTAGGATGCAGAACTGGGCTGAGAAGTGGCAGATGGAGTTCAACTCAGATAAGTGTAAAGTGGTTCATTTTGGTAGGTCAAATCTGAAGACAGAATATAGTATTAATGGGAAGACTCTTGGCAGTGTGGAGGATCACAGAGATCTTGGAGTCCATGTCCATAGGCCACTCAAGGCTGCTGTGCAGGTTGGCAGTGTTGTTAAGAAGGCGTGTGTTGACCTTCATCAACCATGGGAATGAGATTATGAGCCGAGAGGTAATGTTACAGTTATAAAGGACCCTGGTCAGACTCCACTTGGAGTACTGTGCTCAGTTCTGGTCACCTCACTACAGTAAGGATGTGGATACTACAGAGAACGTGCAGAAGAGATTTACAAGGATGTTACCTGGATTGGAGAGTATGCCTTATGAGAACAGTTTGAGTGAACTTGGCCTTTTCTCCTTGGAGTGATGGCAGATAAGAGATGACCTGACAGAGGTATATAAGATGAAGAGAGGCATTGATCATGTGGATAGCCAGATGCTTTTTCCCAGGGTTGAAAAGGCTAACATGAAGGGGCAAGTTTTTCCACACAGAGTGTGGTCGGTGCATGGAATGCACCGCTGGCGAAGGTGATGGTGGCGAATGCAATAGGGTCTTTTATGAGACTCTTAGATAGGTACATGGAGCTTAGAAAAGTAGAGGGCTATGCAGTGGGGTAATTCTAGGCAGTTTCTAGAGTAGGTTACGTGATTGGCACAATATTGTGGGCCAAAGGGCCTGTCATGTGCTGTAGATTTCTATGTGCTAGATGTTTCAGATCAATAACCTTTTTACAGTTATGTAGAGACTAAGTATGTTAATTAAAATACATTTCTGTGCATTCCAATTGGGCAGTCAGAATTGTATAAACTTACAACTTATTTGTTTCTCCTCAGAATGCCCTTGTATTCTGACCTTTGGAACAGGATTAGTTTTCTCCAATCCCTACGTGTTCCTGGAGAGATTAAATTGCTTTAATCCAGCAGGTTTAAGAATCTGCTAGATTACTGATATTACCTGCTTTTGGATGCAGAGATCAACAACACTGAAGCAAGTGAAAGATTGCTACCTAATAGCAAAATAGAAGTGTGGGACACTCACCATCAATAAGTTCCTCCTTTAGCTTCTGAAGCTCCTTCCTCATTTCTTCCAAGATATCCTGTTTAAAAAACAAAATAGCTAGTCTTTAAAAAAAAAAGGAAAATTGTACTGATCAACCAATCTCTAGCTTCAGATCCAAACACACCAGGACGGGTACTTAATGCCCTGTGACCTACAGCAGAGAGGAGTAGGGATTATGCAGCTGGAAATGGAGCAGGATTAGTAACTGCACACAAACATAGATTTGAAGGAAAAGCTCAGTTTCACAAGTGAGAAGAACGGCAACAGGTTGCCTGTAGATACAAACCTACAAAGCAAAATAATGTGGGAAAGGAAATTATTAAAAAGTTGCTGACCATACCTGTTTCAATCTGTCATAATCGAAGATCTCTGCTTGTACACCATTGGTGTTTGGCTGTCCACTTGGTGTGGATTTGCTTCTGAAATAGAAATCGAGCAGTTACCCAGGGAGCAGCTTAGAACAAGCTATGGGATTATAAGGAACAAGAGTCAGTAGTTATTAGCCTCATTTACCCTGACTGCTGGACACCAGTCTACATTTTTTTATTACAGAAAGATGACTTAACTTAACGTGACAAATCTTAAAACAAAAACACAAATCATCTGGTTTCACCTACTACCACCGAGAGAATTCCTGCAATGATATACAGAAAACAGCAGATTCTCAAAATCACGTCCCCACTGGGGTCCAGTAAGGGGATCACTGAAAAGCCCACACAAAGAAATCCACCCCTTTCAACAGTAATGGCTGTGAAAAGCTTGAAGCTCCAAGCTGCTCCTGTTTATTAGCTTTCTGCATATCAATTCATTATCTCATTTGCTCTTCCTGCCGTTAGTTGGCACACATCAGTCACTTCACTAAACAAGTAAGCCCACATCACCCCAATCTACACTCTGTGCCATCCATAGATGCAAAACATCACCACCACAACTCCTCAAAGCTTAGCAGAGGATAGAGGCATTTCAAAGAAATTGCATTTATTTGTGTCCACAATCACAAACAAAAATCAATACAAGGAAGGTTGAAGATGAAACACATTTTAAAGGTGCAGCCAGCCACACCTGATTTTGTGTTCTGATCAAAGACAATTACTCCAGTCACAGAGGCAGAGTTACAAGGCTGATCTCTTGACTCGGCTAGACTGGAAGAAACTGGACCCAACTCTCTAACAGGCCTTTAGCAAGAATACCTTAAACTCACACGGAGTTTTTGAGTGTTACTGCCCAAGATAATTATTTGATGCTCATCTTTACGACTCTTACCCTTCTGAAAAACAGCACAGATTTTAGGAATGCTTTACATTTAATACAATTCTTGCTGTTTCATTCAGGTTCAGTGAATTACTCCGAAGGGTACATACTGATCTAAATTACTATATCACATTCATGACATAAAATGGCACGTGAGTGAAATTGTAACTGATCTGATTACGCACACAACAGTAGAAGCACAGCAACAGGAGGATGCCCATTAACCTCTTCCACAATTTACCTTGATGACATACCTACAAAGAGAGGATGGACAATCCTGGAGCATCAGAGACTGAGGGGAAACCTGATAGAAGTTTATTAAATTATAGGAGGCGTGTGAAAAGTAGATAGTCAAAGTCTTTGATCCAGAGTGTAAATATCAAACAGTAGAAGGAAGAGCTTTAAAATGAGAGGAGGAAGTTTAAAGGAGATTTACGAGCAAATTTCTTTTACATAGGGGGGCCTGGTGCCTGGTGGTGACAGAAACAGGTGGGAGAGCAGTCGAAGTACTGAATTTAGCCAGATACAAGAACAATCAGAGTTTGGCTCAAGGGCCTGTTCAGTGTTTCATCTTCATGGCCCACCCACATTTCAGCTGCAATTACCCAACTTTATAACCTTCCATCCCTTGCTAGAGAAATCGCCACTCCTGAAACACTGCCACAGTGCCTCCTTGTTCTGAACCCTGTACCTTTCTGTGGAAAGAACTTCCTATTTGCTCTAACTGATGCCTTAAAAATGGAACACCCTTAAATATTTAAAATCAAGTAATTACATGACAGATTAAACTAACTCATCAAGCATCACCAACATACAGACTAATCCTTACTGTATCCCTCCAATACACCATTGTTGAGATTTGTTCCCCCACAAATTGTTTGGACATGTTGACAGAGTTGTTGAAATAAACTCTATGATTTATCGATTTCCCACTGTGTTCAATAATTTGTGACCATTCCTTTTTCATCTGCTAACGTATACTTCCCAAAACGAATACTTCTCTTTTCTCCACCGTGAACATGACATGTCATAGTCCTGCTCACATTTAGTTTGTATGGCAACATTCATGTAGCCAACAATAACTTGACAGTTCACAAAACTGTACCTAAACATCATTTCTTCATTAAATCCATGTAGGGTGAAAGTACTGATGCAGGCTTCATCACACCATCCCCCCCGCCCCCCACAGATGCTGCCTAAACCACTGAGTTCCTCCAGCATTTTTTGTGCATTGCTCAAGATTTCTAGCATCTGCAATCTTGTCTTCTTTACACTTTAAACTTTGTGGAGAACCTTACTGAATCCCTTGTACATATCCAAAGAGACATCTACAGTACCTTGAAAAAGTATTCAACCTCCACAACTATTTTCACATTTTACTATCTCATTTTCTAAAATTTAAAATATACTAGAGATTATTTGAGCTAATCTACAAAACATTATGTATCCTGTCAAATGAAAAGGAAAAAAATCCAAATCCTGTCAGCAATTTACTGAAAGTTCAAAATCCAAAATTGTGAGGCTGAAAGATTATTCATCCCCTTTGTAATTACACTAACTTTCCTCAGGTGCAATACTGTATATTACCTTACCAACTCACACTATTTGTTGTAGAAAATTGGAGGATCACCTGTTTTCAATTAATTCATATGGATAATTACCCTTTTCACTGTAAGGTCCAACAGTATTGGTAGCTTTTTAAGAGACCAAAACCAAAATGAAGACAAAAGAGCATTCAAGACAAATCAGGGAAATTATAATAGAGAAGCACAAATCTGGGGAAGGGCCCAAGATCTTCTCATGGGCACTGAACATACCTCAGAGCTCAGGGCGATCCATAATGAAGAAGTGGGAAAAGATATGAAACCCAATCATCCTGCTGAGGTTACAGCACCCCTCAAAACACAGTCACCAGAGAAGAATGGCACTCGTAAGAGAGGCTACTGTGATACCAACAGTCATTCTGAGTGGGCTGCAAAAGTCAGTGGCTGCAACTGGAGATGAAGTTCATGGTGCCACAATCTCTCAAGCCTTGCAAAATAAGGGTATTTATGAAAGTGTAGCAAGGAAGAAACCCCAGCTAACAAAAAAAAAATCCTTGCCCATAAAGACTTTGCAAGGCATCACTTAGAAGGTACTGTAAAGGTGTGGAAGGAGGTCTTGTAGTTAGATGAGACTAAGCAGTCTCTGGCCTCGACTCTAAGCAGTACGTGTGGCGTAAGTCTAATACTGAGCATCAGCCAGGTAATGCCATCATTCTATGGCGATGCTTTTCAGCAGTAGGGACTAGAAATCTGGTCAGGATTGATGGAGTTGGTCAATGCAAATTGTCCCATGATTAGGCTAGGATTAAATTGGGGGATTGCTGGTGAAGGGCCAGAAGGGCCTATTCCGTGCTGCATCTCAACCAACCAATAAATAATAATTTAAAAAAAACAAATGCTGCTAAATACAGAGAAATCCTGGATAAAAACCTGTTAGCCTTTGGCAGAAAGCTTAAACTGGGGAGGAAGCTAGTCTTTCAGTAAGTCAACAACCCAAAACAAACTGTCAGAGCAACCATGGAGTGGCTTCAAATGAAGAAAATTGATATCCCTGAATGGCCCAGAGTTCTGACCTTAACGGAATGAACATCTCTAGCAAGACCTCAACATTGCTGTCCACTGTCACTCCCCAACTAACTTGACACAACTTGAGCAATTTTGCAATGAGGAATGGATAAGTCTTGCTCCATAACATTGTGCAAAGCTAATAGAGACTTATCCAATATCACAACTGACTATAATAGTTGTGAGAGGGGGTTCAACTGAGCAAAGTGGGGGGGGGGGGGGGAATACTTTAGAACTGCTAACATTTTAGTTTTTCTATTTTTAGTTTTTCATGTTTTACAATCCCCCCCCCCCACCTTTTTTTGGAGGTGGGCACTACTATGAAAAAGGGAGCATGTGATTCACAGTTAAATTGGTCAAAATCCGTGGTTGTAATACTTATTTATGTGAATAAAGGGTTGGAGGCTGAATACTTTAACAAGGTACTGTATAACACTCCCTGACTTACCCTGCAGTGACATGAACATGTGACTGGCATCATTTGAAGAAACCCGTCACAATTCCATGTAGATTTTGACCAGCGTGACAGTTCAGCTTGCCTCCAACACCAGGAAAAACAAAGTAACCAAATCATGGTAGTAATGCCAGTAAACCCCTTTCTATACTCATTACCAACCTCAATTCAGATAAGAGCGAGGTACTGTATTTTGGGAACAGACAGACCAAGGAATACAAGTCCAACTTGTTGCAGGTTGATGACTGTGGCTTTTGGCACACTGCTCTTCATCAATCAGGGCAAGAGTATAGAAACTGGGATGCTAATTGTAGTTGTACAAAACATTGGTGAGGCTGCAATTGGAATATTATATTCAGCTTTGGTTATCGGGACACAAGGGACTGAGTTATGGTGACAGGTTGAGACCGTACAATAGATTTAAGGTGAAAGTGGGAAATGTAAAAAGAACCTGAAGAACAACATTTTCACCCAGAGAGCGGTCAGTACATGGAACGAGCTGCCAGAGAAAGTGGTTGAGGCAGGGGCATTAACAAGGTTTAAGGTATTCGTACAGATCCATGGATGTGGGCCAAAGGTTAGTTTCTGTGCTATATGATTTAAAAATTGCTGGATGTGGTTTATGTGGAGTGGTATGTAGAGACAGAGCTTGGTATTAACATTGCCAGTATGACCAGGATACATCCATTTGGCCTTTCACATTAATCAGAAGCTATCGTGGGCCCAATGTTCAACGGGCAAGCTCAATGGAAAGTATCCCCAGCTCTGGGGTAGCAATGGCAAGTATCTGTGCTGGAAGAGACCTGGGAGTGCTGCAGCAGAAGTAGGTCTGATGGAGATTCTTATAATAAAATTCATGTGCCTCTCATTACGAAGGGACGCAACAGTTTGATGACTGCTCCATCCTCAACAGTTATATCTTCAGATACTCAGGTCATAGTTAAATTCAATGCAAGTGTAATGGGAATTCTGAACCCTACCTGTAACCCATCCTAGAAAGGCACTGGTCACAAAAAGCAAGAGAAAGCAAAGAAAATAAAATAAGAGAACACTTGGGTCCCAACCAAAGCTCACACAGCATGCAGATCAGCGCACACTCTCTCAAACCCATGCAGAGTGGGGCTCTGACCCCTTTTGGGCACCTCTGGTAATGCACACCAAGTTTTCCATTGCATAAACAAACTCAACAGGCCAACTGGTACCTGTTTAGTGTGTCATTGAACTTGTCAGAGATCAGCTGATTTTTCCACGGAGAATCTCGTCTAGGAGAAAGAAAATTAAGCTTGAAAATTTATCTCCCTGGGTTAGATGTAGCAGAGGAATTGAGCATCACCCACATCTGATAATGCATCATTAATTCAAAACATTAATTGTTTCACTCTCACAGATGCTGCATGGCCTACTGAGTATTCTAGAGTTTTTTTTGGGATTTTATTTCAGATTTTTAGCAGCTGCAATTATTTTGATTTTCTATTAGATAAAACCATTGGGGACTGGGCACACAAATGCTGGCAGTGCTGATGTGTAACTTCAATACTTATTTCTCTAGTTAACTGCTGCTACTGGTTCAATTTGCACTTTAAAAAGGTTATTTTGAAATACAAAAGTAAAATCTAAAATTCAATGATCCAGAAAATAGTTTATTCCTTAAGTAAATAGCGGCTTCAACATTGGATCTCAATACACATGATAATAATAAACTAACTACCAAGCTACAACAGAAGCAAATATGACAGAGATCAATTCAAGACAATTGTGAATAGTGGACTGTTTACCACCCAAGGAATAAAAAGACCACCAGCACTGGGCGGTTGTTATGAATCTACAGTTCAACAAGACCTGTAACATGGCAAAAACATAGCGCAATTAGCTGTTACGGAATAATCACCAGAAAATGCTGTAAATATTCTGCAAGTCAGGTAGTATCTGTAGAAGGAGAAACAGAGTTAATGCTTCATGGCAAAGAACTTTCCGGGGAAAGTTATACAGCTTATGATGCAGGCAATTGGGGGAGGAGGAGAAGAGAACAAGGGTAGAAGATCTGCAGTCAGGTAGAAGACAGGAGAGTTTGAGTAACAAAGTATGACAATGCAAAATGAAAGGTGACAATAAAGGAATAATGGCTCAAGTCCGCAGAAGTTGGAAATGTAAAATAACTGAAATTACCAGAGAAATGCCAAACAAGAGCTGGAAATCCAAAACAAATGCCAGGAATGCTGATATTCCAAAACTGAACATAATGTCATTCATAGTCATAGTCATACTTTAATGATCCTGGGGGAAATTGGTTGGTTTCTGTTGGTTTCAGTAGAACAGTGCAGAAGGTAGTGGATGGAAAGGTGAGAGTGAGAGGGGGAATTAGAAGTCATGAAGTTCATCTTCCCATGAAGTCATAATTACTTGAACTCAATGCTAAAAAAAACGAGTAACTGTATGCTTCGTTCAGATTTCAAGCATTTGTTTCAGAATTTCTGGTGAATGTTGATAATTATTCTGCACTCACATCTCCTGCTGGCCCATTTTTGTGCCAAACTTGTCCAATAACCACTTTTTACTTACTCAACTGACTATTACATCTAATGATCTCTTCAGCCGTTTGTCTAGCAGAGACTTTGCCATTTGTTCTGCTCTCTCCTCTCCACCCATTTACAATTTATTCTGTCTTATGACCCCGTATTTCAATTTCAAGGTCATTGTCTGAAAACATTAACTCTGTTTCTCTCTTCAGAGATGCTGCTTGCCTTGCCAAGCATTTCCTGCTTTTTTCAGATTTCTAGCATCAGCAGCATTTTGCATTTGAACTGCTGCCTGCTGAGATGAATTGCAAGGAGACAATTCTGAGGTAAATCAAAAGTGTACTGCAGCATCATACAAGACTTCTAGACAACGTAGCATCTACCTGTACTGGCAAGTATAGATATTAAACCTGAACACCTTTCTTTGTGACATCAGGAAGGTATATTATTGAAGGAAACGTATGTGTGAGCTGAACACAATTATACTGATAAATCACCAAACAATGAAACTAAAATATTAGAACACAAAAACTATGTGATCCAAAGTTAGTATGTGGATACACTGATTTAGACTATACTCGACAAAATGAAGCCTGGCTTAATCTTTTAGATATTAAGATATTCATATCTACTCCCTCAAGTGGGAATAAAATAATCCCATGGAATTATCCCATACAGCAGAGGCAATTCCAAGTGTATCAATGTTTCACCTTTAATCGATATTATTAAAGCAAATTATTTGTTCATCATCATAGTGTTGTTTGTTTGACCTTTTTCTGTGCAATGTTGACATCATAGGAAATTGGACTGGTAATTGACCATTCATCCTCTTAAGTCTGCACTGCTCTTCCAAAGCAATATGGCTTATCCAATTACCATCGTCTACTTTCTGGCCTGATCCCTTTCTCAGTCTTTTTCTGAAGAACATCTATAACTATAGCTGTCTAAAAGCTAAAAAAAAAAAAAATCCTTTGGGATGTTCTGATATTGTGGAAGATACCAAATAAATACACGACAAACTTTATTTCTGAGAATAAATCCAAACAGATAAACTGAGATGCCATGCTCAGTCATTTGCCAGTATTGAACAATGTACTACAGACAAGTGCAGGGTTTAAAACCAAATCTCTGTACTGTTATTGTTGGCAGGAGAGTGGAACACAGAGAAATTCCCAGTCATGAAAGACAAACTTCAAGACTCATCCTCTCTTTTCTCATTTGTGAAGCATACCAGCTGTCCAATGAGAAGACAAAGGTAATTGTCAGAATTGCCACAGTGACCAAACTAGCAGCATTTACCATCATTACAGTATGAACAACTATTATTAATAATACAATTCCACTTTGAGTTGAGATCTCAGGACTGTGATGAATTAGTCTGCCCCTCAGAATTGATGAGAACTTCACTGGAGATATTTGGTCAATGTGAAGTATCATGAATTCCTAGATTTGAAATAGCACAGCTCAACAAAACCTCTAGTTTTAAAAACTAGATTTGGAGATATGGATTTTAATTCTCTAATACCCAAATAATGGATATTCCTACTATATCATAGCTTTGTGGATATGTCAATGTTAATTTAATGTTCTGTTAAACATATAAAAAGTTAATGAAAAATCATGCTCCTTTCTTCCAGATGTACAAAATTGAACATATAAGGACCTGTGGAAAGAATCTGAATGGACACCGTTCAGATGGTAAAGGATAAACCCATATCATGTATCACCAGATGTTGGAATGGAACAGCATTCTCATCGCAGTAACCACAAAATCCAAGCTATTAGAGCACAATTCCCGTTGAGACGCGATGAAAGGTCTCTGCCATGAACATCCACTGTTTATTTCCCTCCATAGATGCTGCCTGACCTGCTGAGTTCTTCCAATAATTTGTGTGGTGCTGAAGATTTGCAGCATCCACAGAACCTCATGTCCCTGTTGGGTTTCCCCACAGGAGTGTCACCAGTTACTATGTGAAGTGTTATGGGGTCAAACTTGAAGCTGCCGATTGCTAACCACACTACTATGTTGGCTGGATGACAACAATGTACTGCAAAATTGTTGGTTACATTTTCTGTGTACCTAGACTTGCCATCCATGCTTTGGTGGGGCTTGAAACCACAAACTTCTGTCTCCAATACCATTGAACCAAGCCAGCCATTATATAATTAATGGTCAATAAAATAGCAAACCCAAATTCCAAACAAACAACAGATACTCATGCTTAGTTACTGCTTTGGCAATTTGGACCTTGCAGACAAAGGTGTGAACATGAAAGTTCTGGGCCCTTGTAACAGCAAGAAGTATTGTTTTTTTTACAAAAAGCTCTTTTCAATTCTTTGCTGCTTTCCTCTGCCCCATCCACCTCCACATATTTCCACTCCCATTCTTCTAGCTTCCAGCATTCTGCAAGTAGACAAGCTGGTCTCAGTCATTGTCACTTTGATCAATTGTGAGAATGTTCTCCCTTCCCCAATCTCTCATGACCAGCTGGAAGCCAGACTCCCACTGGACATTCATTATGTGAAGACATACTGACACTCTTCCACAGTCTACAGATCTCAGTGATTAACAAGCTATGCTACGCTGTCAGCCTGCCTGTCTGCATTAAAATCCTAATGTCTTAAAAACCATACCTGGAAATTACTGGTGATTTGTTGCCATTTACAGTACTTGTTCTTTCCCAAGGCTTTCTGGTCGTCTCTGAAAAGAAACATTCCCACATCATTTAGCAAACTGCAAAATGACTTTAACAAAAGTACCTGCATCATGTAAAATGTTATCAAATTGAAGAAGACAGCAAGGTGCAGACTGGGACTGAAACAGGTAACAGTCTTACATCAAGTGCCAGCCATAGCTCTCTCTTTGACTACAAGCTTCTATGCTACTTAAACTGCATTAGCTGACTACTGAACAAGAGCTACAGAGACTATGAACCTTTCTAAGGTTCAAACACATGAAAAATTTCAACTCTGGTTGCTGGAAGTATTGGCCAATTCTTGCAGAAGAATGCAGCCAACGATGGCCAATTCCTGCTGCATCCAATCCACTATCCCAAAGGAAAGGCAAGATGCCTCCTTACAGGTTGGAAAGGGATGGGAACCTACAAACCATTCTTGCACACGTGGATAAGAACACAATAATATCGGAATAGTTGGCCAGTGAGCCCCTCAATCCTGCCTGCCATTTAACATCATCATCTTGATCTTCCCCAGGCCTCAACTCTTCTCCTCCATAGCCCTCAATTCCCTGATATTTCATAAACTTATCTACCTCCACTTTAAACAGTCCAAATGTTCTAACCTCCAAACTTTCAAAGAACCAGAGAAACTACAGCACAGAAACAGGCCTTTTGGCCCTTCTTTGCTATGCTGAACCATTTTCTGCCTAGTCCCACTGACCTGCACACGGACCATATCCCTCCATACACCTCCCATCCATGTATCTGTCCAATTTATTCTTAAATGTTAAAAAAGAACCCGCATTTACCACCTCGTCTGGCAGCTCATTCCATACTCCCACCACTCTCTGTGTGAAGAAGCCCCCCCCTAATGTTCCCTTTAAACTTTTCCCCCCTCACCCTTAACCCATGTCCTCTGGTTTTTTTCTCCCCTTGCCTCAGTGGAAAAAGCCTGCTTGCATTCACTCTATCTATACCCATCATAATTTTATATACCTCTATCAAATCTCCCCTCATTCTTCTACGCTTCAGGGAATGAAGTCCTAACCTATTCAACCTTTCTCTTTAACTGAGTTTCTCAAGTCCCGGCAACAACCTTGTAAACCTTCTCTGCACTCTTTCAACCTTATTTATATCCTTCCTGTAATTTGGCGACCAAAACTGAACACAATACTCCAGATTCGGCCTCACCAATGCCTTATACAACCTCATCATAACATTCCAGCTCTTATACTCAATACTTTGATTAATAAAGGCCAATGTACCAAAAGCTCTCTTTATGACCCTATCTACCTGTGACGCCACTTTTAGGGAATTTTGTATCTGTATTCCCAGATCCCTCTGTTCCACTGCACTCCTCAGTGCCTTACCATTAACTCTGTATGTTCTACCTTGGTTTGTCCTTCCAACGTGCAATACCTCACACTTGTCTGCATTAAACTCCATCTGCCATTTTTCAGCCCATTTTTCCAGATGGTCCAAGTCCCTCTGCAGGCTCTGAAAACCTTCCTCGCTGTCTACACCTCCAATCTTTGTATCATCAGCAAATTTGCTGATCCAATTTACCACATTATCATCCAGATCATTGATATAGATGACAAATAACAATGGACCCAGCACTGATCCCTGTGGCACACCACTAGTCACAGGCCTCCACTTGGAGAAGCAATTCTCTACTACCACTCTTTGGCTTCTTCCATTGAGCCAATGTCTGATCCAATTTACCACCTCTCCATGTATACCTAGCGACTGAATTTTCCTAACTAACCTCCCATGCGGGACCTTGTCAAAGGCCTTACTGAAGTCCATGTAGACAATATCTACTGCCTTCCCTTCATCCACTTTCCTGGTAACCTCCTCGAAAAACTCCAATAGATTGGTCAAACATGACCTGCCACGCACAAAGCCATATTGACTCTCCCTAATAAGTCCCTGTCTATCCAAATGCTTGTAGATTCTGTCTCTTAGTACTCCCTCCAATAACTTACCTACTACCGACGTTAAACTCACCGGCCTATAATTTCCCGGATTACTTTTCGATCCTTTTTTAAACAACGGAACAACATGAGCCACTCTCCATCCTCTGGCACCTCACCTGTAGATAGCGACATTTTAAATATTTCTGCCAGGGCCCCTGCAATTTCAACACCAGTCTCCTTCAAGGTCCGAGGGAACACCCTGTCAGGTCCCGGGGATTTATCCACTTTAATTTTCCTCAAGACAGCAAGGACCTCCTCCTTTTTGATCTGTACAGTTTCCATGATCTCACTACTTGATTCCCTCAATTCCATAGATTTCATGCCAGTTTCCTTAGTAAATACAGACGCAAAAAACCTATTTAAGATCTCCTACATTTCCTTTGGTTCCGCACATAGGCGACCACTCTGATCTTCAAGAGGACCAATTTTATCCCTTACAATCCTTTTGCTCTTAATATACCTGTAAAAGCTCTTTGGATTATCCTTCACTTTGACTGCCAATGCAACCTCATGTCTTCTTTTAGCACTCCTGATTTCTTTCTTAAGTATTTTCTTGCACTTCTTATACTCCTCAAGCACCTTATTTACTCCCTGCTTCCTATACATGTCATACAACTCCCTCTTCTTCCTTATCAGAGTTGCAACATCCCTTGAGAACCAAGGTTCCTTATTCCTATTCACTTTGCCTTTAATCCTGACAGGAACATACAAATTCTGCACTCTCAAAATTTCTCCTTTGCAGGCTTCCCACCTACCGATCACATCCTTGCCAGAGAACAACCTGCCCCAATCCACGTAGAGAACTTTAGAATTTAACATCCCCATGTGGTACTTTGCTGTTACAAGTTGCTGGGCTGGAAAAACAACAGCTCCATTGGGGTTGAGGAGAAAGACAGCCATCCTTTAGATACAATTTACATCAATAATATACAAGTAGGAATGTGTGCAAGGAAGGGGTAGGTCTAGGTGAGGAGAGGTGACAGGTTCATGGGGGAGGGGAGAGTAGAATTAGCACCAGAACTGGGAGCTGGTGGGTGGAAGCAATAAGGGACCACAAATGCTAGAATCTGATGTACAAGAGATTCTGAAGATGCTGGAAATATTGAGCAACATGCACAAAATGCTGGAGGAACTCAGCAAGTCTGCAGCATCTATGGAGAGGAGTAAGCAGTTGATATTTCAAGCTGGGAAACTTCATCGGGACTGGAAAGGAAAGAGGCAAAAGCCAGAATAATAAGATGAGAGGAGAGGAAGACGTACAACTTGGCAAGTGATAGGTGAGACGAGGTGAGGGGGAAGGTGAGTGCGTGGGTGAGGAGAATGTTGTAAGAAGCTGGGAGGCAAGGGAGGCAATTGGTGTAAGAGATAAAAGACTAAAGGAGAGGACAGTGGACAATGAAAAAAAAGGGAAGATGGAGGGGCACCAGAGGGAGGAGATGGGCAGATGAAAAGAGAAGGGGTGAATTGGGAATGAAAAAAGAGAGAAGGGGGTGGGAAAAAAGGGAGGGTGAAGAAATTATCAGAAGTTAGAGAAATCAATGTTATCATCAGGTTGGAGATTACCCAGACATAATATGAGGTTTTGATCTTCCACCTTGAGTGTGGCCTCATCATGGGAGTAGAGGAGGCCGTGGACAGACATGTTGGTATAAGAATAGGAAGTCAAATTAAAATGGTGGTCAGTGAGACCTCCTGCCTTTTGGGACAGACAGAGCAAAGGTGCTTAATGAAGTGGATCCCCAATCTAAGTTGGATCTCACCAGTGTAGAGGAAGCCATACCAAGAATACCACATACAGTGGATGATCCTGACAGACTCACAGGTGAAGTGTCACTTCACCTGGAAAAACTGTTTGGTCTTGAATGTGTAGAGGAAGATGTAGCACTTACCATGCTTACAGGGATGAGTGCCTGGAATAAGATCAGTGGAGAGAGATGAGTGGATAAGAGAGTCACGGAGATAGCAAGCACTATGGAAAATGGAGAAAGGGGTTGGAGGGAAAGATATGCTCAGTGGTGGGATCCCACTGAGATGGCAGAAGTTATGGAGAATGATGATCTAGGTATGGAGGTGATGGGCAAGGACAAGGAGAACCCTATCCCTGTTATGGTGGCGGGAGGATAGGGTGAGGGCAAATGTGAGGGAAATGGAGAAGATATGGGTGAGGGCTCCATCGATGGAAATGGAAGGGAAAAGGATGTTTTGTATTGAAAAGCCTTATCCTGAGAATAGATGCAGTACAGAAAGAGGAAATGATAAAAGGAAATATCATTTTTACAAGCATGAGAAGAGTTAAAGTAAAGATAGGTATCGTCTATTGCCCATTTGTAAGAGTTATCAGTAGACAGTCTGTCTCCATAGATGGTGGCAGAGAGATCAAGAAAGGGGACAGAGGTGTCAGAAATAGACCAAATAAATTTGAGAGAACAGTGGGAAGTTGAAGTTGTTCATGTGCTCAGCATGGATGCACCAGTGGAGTCATCAATGTAGTGCAGAAAGTGTTGGGGACCATCACCAATATAGGTTTGCAACTTTGGACTTCCACAGAGCTGACAAAAAGGCAAATATCAATGGGGCCCACGCAAATGTCCATGGCTATATCTTAGGTTTGGAGAAAGTGAAAGAAACTAAAAGAAAAAAAATGGTTGAGGGCGAGAATGAGATTCGCCAGATGGAGGAGAGTGGTGCTGGAGGGGAATTGGTTGGGTCTATTGCCCAGAAAGAAATGGAAAGTTTCCTGATGGGGGATAAATGTGTACAGGGACTGGACATCCATAGTGAAAATGAGGTGATCAGGGCCAGAGAATTGAATGTGATTGAAGTGATCAAAAGCATGTGAAGTGTCATGGACGTAGGTAGGAAGGGACTGAACCAAGCGGGACAAAATGGATTTAAAGTATGTGTTCACGAGTTCAGTGGGGCAAGAAATAATAGTCCTACTGGAACAGCTTGGTTTGTAGATCTTGGGTAGGAGGTAGAAATGAGTAGTGCACGTTACGACAACTATGAGGTTGGTGGCAGTGGATGGGAGATCTCCAGAGTTAGAAGTAGTATGGAAGACAATGTCTTGTTGGCCAGAAAGAACTACAGTCTACAAATCAATGAATTTGAATGAATCAAAGACAGTGGAAGCACACAGACCAATTGTCTTTGATTTTGCCATGAGGTCGAAGGAATGCAGAGTGCCATTTTGTGAACTGGTTTTGCTTGCTGTATCAGTGTTTTAAAGTAGATACAATGATGCTCCAGGTAAATAAAGTTACTTGTGAGCTGTTCTTTGATAAGATAAAACATGCAGATTTGTGAATAGTGGAATCTGTGTCTGCTCTGAATGATTAGAGCTAGTTATTGGTTTGGTAACCGATTGAGAATAAAGGGCCATAAATTACCAGCTGTCACTTGCTGAAGAAGGGCAATAAATGGATGCAACACACATCAAAGTTGCTGGTGAACGCAGCAGGCCAGGCAGCATCTCTAGGAAGAGGTGCAGTCGACGTTTCAGGCCGAGACCCTTCATCAGGAGTCCTGACTAAGGGTCTCAGCCTGAAACGTCAACTGCACCTCTTCCTAGAGATGCTGCCTGGTCTGCTGCGTTCGCCAGCAACTTTGATGTGTGTTGCTTGAATTTCCAGCATCTGCAGAATTCCTGTTGTTTGCAATAAATGGATGCTGGCTTGGACCAGAGTGAATAAGGTGGTGCAGGTCAGTCAGATGACCCACAGTCAGTAACACAGAAATGCAACATTTGAACTGGTAAGGAATGAATATAAAAACAGAAGCTTCAAATGCAAAGTAGCAACAACTCTCTAGAGACCAACCATTGTGGATGTGGTACCCCAAAAACACGCAGAGATTAGATCGGGACCATGAGGATCACATGGCCAGCAGAGACTCTTTATCCAGGTATTACCTTTTCTGTTCTTTGTCTGTTTGTGGAGGGTCAGGAAAACTTAGTAGGTGTGCACACAGGCATTCTGTTGTATAAATTCACATGCTCTTTCATTGATACAATAAAGATACTTGTCAGTAAATACAGATTCTTTCTGTGCCTAACTGATCATTATTACTAGGGAGTAATCCTTTTAACAGTCTTGATGTGCCTTAGTGGGATCCTGTTCAATGGAGCAAGTAAGAGGAGTTGTCTAAGAATTGCTGTCTGGCCTTGGATGGCAACCCCTTTTCTTCAGATTTGATGATGAGGTTGGGGTTGGTGCAGAGAGAGTGGAGGGCTATGCATTCAGAGACTGGCTGAATGAGGTGTGTATAAATGAGAGGAATGCTGAAGTCAAGGCAGTAGGTGTCTCCTCGGCAGTTAGAGATGACAAAATCCAGAGTGGGCAGAAAACCACAATAAAGTGTCCAAGATTATGAGGAAAAGGGCTGAAGGTGGGAGAAGATGATATTGGTGGGAGATGGGGAATCCTTGTCAATGAAGTAGGCTCAGCAACAGAGGCAAAGTAAGAAGAGCTCAGCGTCGTGGCTCAGAACTCACTGAGGTGCAGATGTTGGAGGGAAGGTCCCTTGCTGAGAATAGAACCTTCTGCTTCAGAGATGGGAAGTTTGGAGGGGATGGTGAAGGACACAGCAGGGTCAGGGGAGGGTAGAAATTTGGAAGATCAGCGTCTGGGGGGGAGGGTTTGGGTGTTCAGGGAAAATGGGTTGGAAGAAGAGGGGGTCTTCAGAGGAATGGAGCCTGAAGGTTTGTGGGAAGTAGTGTTGGAAGAAGAGAATTGGAGAGGCTAGGATGAAGGAGAGTAAAATACAGGGAGGGAGGTGGAAGGGGAACCAGTAACAAGAGTTTATGTGTGAGGGGCAGATGTAGTGGGTGGGTGGGGAGAGAAAGAAACCAAGTGATGGGGGCTGGGGTGATCACAGGTAGTGGAGAGTAACGGGACAGAAAGGGAGCAGTTTACCACAAGTTGGAGAATTCCAAGTAGAGGTTCCAAAAATTATTTACATTGAACTCAGATCTTTTTATAAAAAGACCAATGCATCATTCCCACATTCATTATTACCTGGTCTGTATTAAACCATCTCCATACAGTTTTTTGTGTTATACATCATCCTAGCTTTGCTCTGAGAACTGTAAACCTTCCAAACACTCCTCTCCCTCCACCCTTCTGAAAGGTCACCAACTCCAAACGTTGACTGGTGATGCTGGTTGACTAGCTGAATTCCTCCAGCAGTTGCTTTTATTTCAGATCTCAGCATCTGCAGTTTTGTTTTCCAAAAGAAATATATACCTTTCTAATTGCTTGCAGCAGTTGCACCTTAACTTCTTTCTGAACAAAGATACAAGGTCCCTCTAAACACTTTTCAACCCCTTACTGCATTAAAACTGAATATACTACACTTTTCTGATTTTTCATCATAGTAAACAACTTCATATACATCCACATGATATTCCTACTGCAAAGTCTTCATCTGTTCACTTAGCTACAATACCCAAAGCCTCCCAGCACTTTCCCTTCACCATCTTTGGGGTGCCCAGTGGAGCTAAAGAACTTTGTTTGAGTGGGAGCACTGAGGGAGCAAAATTAAATGGTGGCTAGTACTGAAGTAGAGTGGGCAAGTCTGGAACGACAGTGGAAATAGGTAGTCTTGGACTATGCCACGGTAGTGTAGCTGTTAGCACAGAGCTTGTGGAATTCCAGAGTTCAATTCCAGCACTATTCTGAAAGGAGTCCCTATAAGTCCTCCCCATGGAAAGCACAGGTTTTTCCCTGGGTGCCACATTTCCTCCCACAGTTCAAAGACATACCAGGTAGGTAAACTGGTCATTGTAAATTGTTGTGCGATTAACTTGGGGTTAATTGGTGTTGTGGGGTGGCTGGGACAGCATGGCTTGAAGGGCCAGACAGGCCTACTCTGTGCTGTTTCATTAAATAAAAAAAAAAATCAATGAATAAGTGCACTTTCATAATAAAACCTGCAACAGCAAACAAAGCTGCCATTGAAAAAAGGCTCCTCAACCTACCAGACATACTTGATGCTGAGAGGCCTTTCACACTTGCAGATTCTGATTCCTCCTGGAGGAAGTAAAGCAAAAGTTACACACACAAAGGCCAAACAGTTACAGGCATGACACCAGAGCACACGGAAGACACAAAACGCCCAGGTTAGTTTTGAGCCATGAGCTGTTTGCCCACAGCTGCTGGATGGGTGGCCTTCTTACAAAGCAAGACAAGCAGCTACTCTCCAAAGAATACTGTCAATTCTGGGGCAGGCTAAACACTCATTTAGGCAAGGCTTGTATTGGAACAGAGAATAGCCTTTCTTTTAATTCCTACTTTGGTACGTGAGCATCCCTGGCAAGGCCAGCAGAGGTGGTGGTGAGAGCACTACCTGAAGCACCATGAAGGCTGTCCCACTGTACATTATTCAAAACCTCCTGTGGAGGGATTGTTGAGTCACTTCACTGCAAAGATCTACTTACATTCTTTTCTTCCTTAGGGTCTGGCTCAGGAACTGAACCCTTCTCAGCAATCCTTCTCCTGTGGGAAAATAAATATCAACCATGTTGTACAGAATATAAAGATAAAGCACTAACGAGAAAAGAGGGCAATGAATGGGGAAAGGGGCAAACGGGGGGAAATGAATGTGAGTGAGAGCAAGAGCATGAGAGCAAAACGAGGCTGTGAGAGGAAGGAAGAGTGTGGAAGACGACCAGGGTGACCAGAGATGGGGACGGAAAGTGTGGGAGCATGTCAATGCATCTGACTGAGGGAAAATTGTTCAAAACATTGGGGAATGAGAGATTTCAGAATTCAAATATTCCAAGCTGGAGGAACATCAAATCACACCCTTGCAATCCAGCTGAAAGAAGACAGGAAACAAATCCTCACTGAATAGCTCAAGCAAAACCTCAGAGGCAGTGTGCTGTCAGCTGAGCTTCACTGACAGTTGACTGGGTCAGTTTAAGAAAAGGCCTGGACTACATTAGTTCAGCCCGTTGAAGTTGGTCATGAAATATTAGAGAGGGAGACCTGAGAGTGCGTTATCCCCACACCTTTGATCCTGAAGTGATTATCACCTGTTTCATTTTGAATGCATTCGTCTGTATTAGACTTCTCAAAGCTACCTAAACACTGAGTTTCTTACTGCAGTCTCAACTATCTTATTTCATGATGCCCTTAGATCCAGACTCTCCAACCATAAGTCACAGCATCTATGTGACCAATTATTTTAAATACTGTACATTTCTATTAGATTATGCCTCTTTCTTCTGAATTTAAAAATAATTCATCCCATCCCACTCAATCACAGCTCAGTGGGCAGCACCCTCATCTAAGGAATCAACTCAAATTAACTGAGTTTCCCTTTTAGACAAAGCCAACGCCTTCCAGGGAACACACAGAAAATGCTGGTGAACACAGCAGGCCAAGCTGCATCTATAGGAAGAGGTACAGTCAATGTTTTGGGCTGAGACTAACTGAAAGAAGAAATAGTAAGAGATTTGAAAAAGGGAGGAGGAGGGGAGGTCCGAAATAATAGGAAAAGGGGCAGGGATGAAGCTAAGAGCTGGGAAGTTGATTGGCAAAGGGGAAACAAAGCTGGAGACATGGGAAAAAAGAAAGGGGGGGGGAGCACCAGAGGAAGATGGAGAGCAAGTAAGGAGTGATTGTGAGAGGGAAAGAGACCTTCCAGGGATGAGGAAATTGGTACGCAGTGGGTTGGACATAACCTCATCAGATCAGAAAAGGTAAAACCTTTTCAGGTGGTCTCAACAATGGGCTAAAGAGCACAGAACAGCTCTGGCTTCTGATCCAGTGATCTCCATGATGTTAGCATGCTTTCATATGTTAGCCGTGGTGCCATTTTTATACACTTGAATTAAATTTTCCATCTCCTTCATTCCAAAGAAAACAGCCAGAAAACAACTCCTGTCCGAAATTCTACAGCTCTGGCATCACCTTTGCAAATCTGCTCTGCAGTTTCTTTGCTGACATTCCTTTCTGTTTAAGGTAAGCAAAATGTGCAGAGTACTCTAGCCATGGCCTACCAAGTTTACTTTATACCGATCTAGCATGACCTCTCTGTCTTGATGTCTATACTTAGCTGATACAGTCTCTCATGTACCCCTCTACAGATACCCATCTTTTTACTTCCAGATATTTGGAGGCAAGTACTTCTCAACACCCGATCAGCTATTGTGTATTCCTTGGTCTTGTTTGTCCTCTCCAGACTGATTACCTCACCCTTCTCAGGATTCAAGATTGCTCAATGTCATTTCCAGTACATGAGTGTAATGGAGAACAAAATAATTGTTACTCTGGATGGTTGAATGCTTCCCCACACAGCTACTAACACTTGCCAGCAACCTTGGGTCCACAGAATTCTGACAGCGACAGGGTCAGTACTGCAGGGATCATTGTAGAGTATATACCATTGACAGAGTCTCCAGAAAAAAGAAGAGAATTGTTTCCCAAGGGCTGTGTACCTCTGGCTGTAAATAGAGCCCTTGCAAGTACAGAGCAAGATCCGAAGGCTATGGTCCATTGCTACAGTTTTTTCTGTCCTTAAACACAAGGCAGAATGAATATATTTGAAAAGGGACATAGCAAGATGGATTGAGGAAGAAGATCACCATTTATTGAATGACAGAACAATGTGAAAGGCCAAGTGCTGTCTACTACTTCAAGTCCTTTCAAGTATATTGATTAGAACTCACCTCCTGGCCAGCAGGGCACTCATTTCTTCCATTAGACCAGTTCCTCCAATAGAAATTGGGGCTCCGTTACCCCGCGAAGTCTCAGATTTAGAAGGAGTCAAGACTGAACCAATGCCGCCTGTAGAACTCAAGGCCTCATCAGTCTATGGAATAAGCAACATAGGGTGACATTAGCAGCTTTTTGTACTATTTACACTATTTGCCAAATTGGCAAGAAACAAACTATTGGTTAGCAAAGTCAATCTACCAGGTTGTGGGAAGATTCTACAGCTTCCCAGCACCTCACCCAAGGAAGCACAAGACCTAGTATGCCCACACAGCAAGATACTACAAGAAGCAGAGTGATACATAACTTTATTTACAGATCCTCATCTAAAGATGAACACTGGGAAAAATTTCCCTTATCTTCAAAAACTAAGTGCCCTTATTGTGTTGTTTGAATGAAAGAAATCAAGCTGAGTTAATGACATGAGAACAAAAGACCGAAGAGTTTGTCTCACGGTTGCTCTCTACACTTGTGAAACTCTGATCTATTGGAGTACCTTCCCTGGCTTCGCCAGACTTCAACTAAAGACCAGAAATTGTGATTGTTACCCGGGACCCAAGGGTGGTTTCATGAATGAGTAAGAATTTGGAGTTCCCCGACAACAGCAACAATCAAGTGATGATTAAGAATCACAAGCCCTGAAATCTTCGTGACTTGCTATGTAGTATTTTGAGTGGTTTATTTGTGCTTTCTATTTTTATGATAATTAGGCTTAAGTTTCTTTGTTGTGCTTGTACACGCATTACCACATCTCACAGACCCACAAATTGTTTGGATCTGATCAATCCAGCTCATTACACAGATTAACCCACTACTTCACTTACCCGTGCCACTTTTCTGAGCTTGGCTCCAGCCAGTGCAGCTGCAAGTCCAGTCAGTGGGCGATCATCTTCAGCTGGAGCTGATGCAAGGCCGGTGGAGGGGAGAGGTGGGGCTGGAGGGGGAGGTGGAACAGGAGATGCAGCCTGTCCAGGAAGAGGGGGTGGAGGAGGGGGGACTGCTCCTGGTAGTGGAGGTGCAGGCGGTGGACCTGGTGGCATCGGTGGCCCAGAGACTGGTGGTGCTGCTGGCTGCAGTGGTCCTGGAGGAAGAGGTGGTGCGGGTGGAGGGGCTGGTGGCCCCTGGAAACCTTCATTTGTTGGACCAATACCTGCATTAACAAAATAATTTAAAAAAAATCATTACTTTGGATTTTTTGTTCTTGGTGAGATAAAAATAAAGGTAATTAACTATCACATCAGTAACTGCGTGCATCTCCATTTCTCTGACAAAAATCTGTGCAAGATGTCCAATGGTATTGTCACAATTAAAAAACCCAATATCTCAAAATAAATTACACTATAAACCAAATCAACCCTTAAAACCAAATTGGGGTTGGGGGCAGAGGTTGAGAGAGAAGCACTCTCTTCCTCAGAGAATAAGTAGGCCCATTCTTCTTCATTTTCCTTCTTATATTCCTTTCATAAGACAGAATGCTGCATTACTGTGGTGCTTTTCATACTTCCCATCATCTCTAAGTGTTTTACAGTCAATGAAGAACATTGGCAGAGTTGCAGGAAACAGAGCAGCCAGTCCCCAGAAACACTGATGAGTTAAAGGAGATAATCAGTTACAGTACAGTTGGTTCAGATATAAATACTGGACAAGAGACCCGAGTCTGCTTCCGCCAAGTCCTTTCAACTCCAATATCTGAAAATTTCCTGAACACAGAATCTTTAATTAGACACTGTTTATTGCCTCTACCATTCAGGCATGCAGATCACTCTCTGAGAAAACCTTCCCAAAATCAGCCTGAAGCTTATCCATTTCAACTTACTATTTCCATAATGTGATCACCCAAGATTTCTGAGTTATATTCCAACCTTGCATGGACAGATCTGGGTTTTGCCGTTATCACTGGCTTATAGTTTTAATACTGAGTCTAGGACTTGTGAGCTTTTTGCTGCTTCATCTTTGGCACATGCATCTTTCAAGCACACCATTAACTCCATTGTCTCCAGTGTGTCCAGGTGACATCCACACCAGTATCCTTCTAAAAGATGTCTTATTCACTCCTCATGGCCTCAACTGGTCTCCTGAACTGAGAAGTTCATATCAAGGACACAGATGCCATTTCACTTGAAACCAAATGTCCCCATAGGTGGTGCTACATTGGCTCCATAGCTGGATATCAATAACTGTCAAAAAGGCTTTTGGGGAACAAAAGCTTTGCCATACGGGTTTGATTGAATGTTTGAGAGTTGAGAATAAGTTAAAGACTGGTAAGTGCACAGTCAGATGAATCTTGAGAGTACTTTGTCAAAGTACCTCACAATTAGTGGAATTAACTGTCAGAGTGACTGATAAACGTTTGCATTCTCACTTCAGGAAGTAGTATTACTGGCTCTGGATCTGCTTGATAATCCATTATCAGTTGTGTTCTATGCGAGTTGGTTTGTCATCTTAACTGCTTACCTATTTGGAGTGAACAGTCAATAAGTCTAGGAATACACATTTTTTGTGCCCAGTTTATGACTGAGAAAAGCAAACCACAACATAGATTATAGAACAAAGAACAGTACAGCATAGAAACAGGTCATTTGACCTACAATATTGTGACAAACTAATTGAAGCCTGAAGGCACACACTCAGAAATTCAGGAATAGCTTCTTCCCCTCTGCCATCCGATTTCTAAATGGACATTGAACCCGTGAACATTACCTCACTTTAATATCTTTATTTCTTTTTTTTTGCATAATTTTAATCTATTCAATATACGTATACTGTAACTGATTTACTTATTATTTTATTTCTTTTTCTTCATTATGTATTGCATTCAACTGCTGCTAAGTTAATAAATTTCACGACACATGCAATGATAATACACCCGATTCTGAATTACTAATTAAAAACCAAACTAAACAAATCCTTTCTACCTACACAACGACCACATCCTTCCATTTTCAGCTCATTCATACACCAAAGAGCCTTTTGAACATCTCTACCATACTTGCTTCTACCACCACCCTTGACACTACACTCGAAACACTCACCACTGTGTAAAAAAAAACATCCCCCAGACATCTCCTGTGAACTTCCTCCCTCTCACCTTAAATGTATATCATCTGGTATTAGACATTTCAAACCTGGAAGAAGGTACTGGCTGTCTACTCTATCTATGTCTCTCATAATCTGATCTCCCTTCAGCCTCTGCTGCTCTAGAGAAAACAACCTAACCTGTCTTACCTCTTCTTGTAGCACATGCCCCCTAACCTTGGTAAATAGTTATTAGCCGACAACCACCAGGCTCCTGCACTGGCATCGATAACTTCATCTACCACCACATTGAACTGATTCCACAATCTACAGACTCACTTTCACGGGCGCTTTATAAATCATGTTCTCAGTATTATTTCCATTTGCAGTTTTTGTCTTCTTTTTCACATTGGCATTTGTCAGTCTTTGTCTATTTATGTCTTATTTTTTGTATAATTCTATTGTATTGCTTTCCCCCCTGTAAATGCCTGCAAGAAAATGAAACTCAAGGCAGTAAATGGCGACATATATTATGTACTGTGACAATAAATTTATTTTGAGCTTTGAACCTCTTCTGCACCATCTTCAAAGCCTGAATATCCTCCCTGTAACAGGACGACCAGAATTGAATGCAATACTGCAGATGTAGCCTAACCAAAGTATTATAAAGTTACAATATAACTTCCGATTCTTGAACTCAAGCCCTCAACTAATAAATGCAAGCTTGCTATGTGCTTTCTCTACCACCCTATAAATCCATGTAGCAGTTTTAGATATATACACACACACTCTCACATAAATACCACATACACTTACATATACATGCATATGTACGTATATCAATTAAATTAAGTAAGTAGTTCAAAAGTAGTGCTACATGGATTCCAGTTAATTGGGCCATCAGTTAATCAGGGCAGCTGCTTACTTGGGACAACTCTTTAAGGAAAAAGGCCAATGGAGAAAACAGCCACAATTCCCTTCATTTATTTGAGACATTGCACTGCTTAATTGGACAAGAGACTGTTGCTAAACAGGTTCTAACTAGCATCTGTCATGTGCAATTGCGTGGCCACTAAATACTACACCATGCTCAGAGTGAACAGTTTTAAAATAGCATCAGTTGTGTATGCACTTGTATTCAAAAAACAGTGATTTTTGTCACTGATAGTTGGTGAGAAATAAGCAGTAAGACAATTTGGAAATGTCTTGCTCACTGGGGTTTCAAGCATTCAGACTTAGAGATGCCAAAAATGGCCAGGAGTAAAAAATGAAATGATTTCACTAGCTCAACAAGTTAGGCACTATGAGGAATTTGAAGATATTAACAATCATCTTGAACGTTACAATGAAAATGTAGATTTGGAGGATGCAATTGTCAAAAGCATTGTATGAAGGCGGCTCATTACCTGCACCAGGTGTTTGTTCATTTACAGTCAATCTAAAGTACACTGGATGAATTCCTCCATCGATAACTATAAGGAACTAATACACAGTTTTATAGCACTGAGGTAGTATTAGTAGTGTCCCAATACTAGTACATCTGCTTTGTGTTGCTCCTTGGCTCTGGAGTAACAACATGGGTATTCATTTATGGTTGAATAAAAATTAAACGAGCTTAATTTGTTCTGTATTTTACTTAAATACATAATTTGTTACTTAAATGGTAGTTGGTCTTTTATATATATATATCTTTTTAACTATTTCCATGAAGCTTCATCTAATTGTGGCAGCTGCTTAATTGGACCAAAACGTATTGGTCCCAATGTGTCCTAATTAACTGTAATCCACTGTACTCATTTAGGACCTCATTCACATCCTCTGTCTCCAAGCACATGTTCACTCCTTAATCTTTAAGAGGGCCCTACCCACTCCTGAGCTATCTGCTTGCTTCTGATGTATGTATGGAATGCCTTGGGATTCAAAGGTACATTTAATGTCAGAGAAATGTATACAATATACATCCTGAAATGCTTCTTCTTTGCAACCATCTATGAAAAGAGAGGAGTGCCCCCAAAGAATGACAGTTAAACGTTAGAACCCCAAAGATCTCGCCCAGCTCCCCTCCCTCCCACACGTAAGCAAGCAACAATCACCCCTCACCCCACTGGCAAAAAAAAGCATCAG